>NC_064624.1:57414002-57716502 GCF_023898315.1 Schistocerca nitens
ACTTTTGTCATAGCGTTGTACCAACTTTTCAATAGCCTCATCATAGAAGGCAGCCGCCAGTGCTTTCCGCCAATTCTCCACGCTGGCCTACACCTCGTTGTCTGTGTCAAAATGTTGTCTTCAAAGACAGCGGTTCATGTGACCAGAGATGAAACTCAGGAGGAGACAATTGCGGACTGTATTGTGGGTAATCTCACATTTCCATTTGAAAACGATGCAGGAGCATCTTCATTGCCCCTGCAGAATGCGGCTGAGAATTGTTTTGAAGAAGAAACAGCACGACAGTTATGTAATGTTAGCTGCATAGCTTCAGGCGAAATTTCTCACCAGGCCCTCGTACTTGGCGGCAGACACTATTTTCTAGACATCTTTACGCACTCACTGCGAGCTCAGAAATGAGAAGAGCGACGTGATGCTAACTGGGGTTATACTAGACACACTACCCAACACATCTGTGCAAAGCTTTATCGGATTTTCATAGTCGTTTCCATTTCGCGACCGATCGGAGCTTACTTTCTGAACACCCCTCGTACGTAGGAGGGAGCAATATACTGCTTGACTCCTTGGTGAAGGTATGTTCTCGAAACTTCAACAAAAGCTCGTACTGAGTTACTAAGAGTCTCTCTTACATAGTCTTCCACTGGAGTTTATCTATCATCTACGTAACGCTTTCGCGATTACTAAATGATCCTGTTACGAAGCGCTCTACTCTCCGTTGGATCTTCTCTCTTCCTATCGACCCTGTCTGGTACGGATCCACACTGCTGAGCAATACTCGAGCAGTGTGCGAACAAGCGTACTGTAACCTAATTCCTTTGTTTTCTGATTGCAATTCCTTAGAATTCTTCCAATGAATCTCAGTCTGGCATCTGCTTTACCGACGATCAACTTTATATGCTCATTCCATTTTAAATCACTCCTAATGCGTACTCCCAGATAATTTATGGAATTAACTGCTTCCAGTTGCTGACCTGCTATATTGTAGCTAAATGATAAGGGATCTTTCTTTCTAAGTATTCGCAGCACATTACACTTGTCAACATTGAGATTCAATTGCCATTCCCTGCACCATGTGTCAATTCGCTACAGATCCTCCTGCATTTCAGTACAATTTTCCATTGTTACAACCTCTCGATACACCACAGCATCATCCGCAAAACGCTTCAGTGGACTTCCGATGTCATCCACAAGGTCATTTATGTATATTGTGAATAGCGACGGTCCTACGACACTCCCCTGCGGCACAACTGAAATCACTCTTACTTCGGAAGACTTCTCTCCATTGATAATGACATTCTTCGTTCTGTTATCTAGGAACACTTCAATCCAATCACACAATTGGTCTGATAGTTCATATGCTCTTACTTTGTACATTAAACGACTGTGGGGAACTGTATCTAACGCCTTGCGGAAGTCAAGAAACACGCCATCTACCTGGGAACCCGTGTCTATGGCCCTCTGAGTCTCCAGAAAAGTCATTATACTCGAACATAATACGTGTTCCAAAATTCTACAACTGATCGACGTTAGAGATATAGGTCTACAGTTCTGCACATCTGTTCGACGTCCCTTCTTGAAAACGGGGATGACCTGTGCCCTTTTCCAATCCTTTGGAACGCTACGCTCTTCTAGAGACCTACGGTACACCGCTGCAAGAAGGGGGGCAAGTTCCTTCGCGTACTCTGTGTAAAATCGAACTGGTATCCCATCAGGTCCAGCGGCCTTTCCTCTTTTGAGAGATTTTAATTGTTTCTCTATCCCTCTGTCGTCTATTTCGATATCTACCATTTTGTCATCTGTGCGACAATCTAGAGAAGGAACTACAGTGCAGTATTCCTCTGTGAAACAGCTTTGGAAAAAGACATTTAGTATTTCGGCCTTTAGTCTGTCATCCTCTGTTTCAGTACCATTTTGGTCACAGAGTGTCTGGACATTTTGTTTTGGTCCACCTACCGCTTTGACATAAGACCAAAATTTCTTAGGATTTTCTGCCAAGTCAGTACATAGAACTTTGCTTTCGAATTCGTTGAACGCCTCTCGGATAGCCCTCCTCACACTACATTTCGCTTCTTGTAATTTTTGTTTGTCTGCAAGGCTTTGGCTCTGTTTATGTTTGCTGTGAAGTTCCATTTGCTTCCATAGCAGTTTTATAACTCGGTTTTTGTACCACAGTGGCTCTTTTCCATCTCTTACGATCTTTCTTGGCACATACTCATCTAACACATATTGTACGATGCTTTTGAACTTTGTCCACTGATCCTCAACACTATCTGAACTTGAGACAAAACTTTTGTGTTGAGCCGTCAGGTACTCTGTAATCTGCTTTTTGTCACTTTTGCTAAACAGAAAAATCTTCCTACCTTTTTTAATATTTCTATATACGGCTGAAATCACCTATGCAGTAACCGCTTTATGATCGCTGATTACCTGTTCTGCGTTAACTGTTTCAAATAGTTCGGGTCTGTTTGTCACCAGAAGGTCTAATATGTTATCGCCACGAGTCGGTTCTCTGTTTAACTGCTCAAGGTAGTTTTCAGATAAAGCACTTAAAAAAAATTTCACTGGATTCTTTGTCCCTGCCACCAGTTACGAACGTTTGAGTCTCCCAGTCTATATCCGGAAAATTAAAATCTCCACCCAGAACTATAACATGGTGGGGAAATCTACTCGAAATATTATCCAAATTATCCTTCAGGTGCTCAACCACAACAGCTGCTGAGCCAGGGGGCCTATAGAGACATCCAATTACCATGTCTGAGCCTGCTTTAACCGTGACCTTCACCCAAATTATTTCACATTTCGGATCTCCGTCAATTTCCTTCGATACTATAGCACTTCTTATCGCTATAAACACGCCTCCCCCTTCACTGTCCAGCCTGTCTCTGCAGTATAAATTCCAATCTGAATTTAGAATTTCATTACTGTTTACATCTGGTTTCAGCCAACCATTGTGTCTCTAGTACTATGTGGGCATTGTGACCATTAATGAGAGCAGTTCTGGGACCTTTCTATAGACGCTCCTGCAGTTTACTATTAGCACATTAATATTGTTATTCCCTGTTGCATTTTGCCTACTCCTACCTTGCCGCGTCTCAGGAGGCGTCTTGTCGGGCCTAGGGAGGGAATTCTCTAACCTCAAAAACCCACATCTGCACTCCACACGTACTCTGCTACCCTCGTAGCCGCTTCCGGCGTGTAGTGCACGCCTGACCTATTCAGGGGGACCCTACATTTCTCCACCCGATAGCAGAGGTCGAGAAATTTGCACCCCAGATCTCCGCAGAATCGTCTGAGCCTCTGGTTTAAGCCTTCTACTCGGCTCCAAACCAGAGGAACACGATCGGTTCTGGGAGCGATATTACAAATAGTTAGCTCAGATTCCACCCCGCAAGCGAGGCTTTCCGCCTTCACCGACTCCTCCAACCGCCTGTACGAACTGAGGATGACCTCTGAACCCAGACGGCAGGAGTCATTGGTGCCGACACGAGCAACAATTTGCAGTCGGGTGCACCCAGTGCTCTCTATCGCCGCCGGTAGGGCCTCCTCCACATCTCGGATGAGACCCCCCGGCAAGCAGACAGAATGAACAGTGGCCTTCTTCCCCGACCTTTCCACTATTTCCCTAAAGGGCTCCATCACCCGCTTAACGTTGGAGCTCCCAATAACTAATAAACCCCTCCCCCCGTGTGCCTGCTCGGACCTTGCTGAAGGAGCAGCCACATGTCCACTCACAGGCAGAGCGGGCGATGTCACATGGCCAGCATCCACATTGACCCTACGCCTCGTGCGCCGCGAACGCCGCTGAACCCTTGGGGAGAGGGTGGCCCAACCGTGCCCGGTACACACGAAGATGTCTCGACAGCGGGGCAGTGGGTGAAGCCCTGATGTAACACCTGGGGTGTATCATGCGACGCACCAGACTCCCCACTGCCGCTACACTCCGAGGCAGCAGCCTGAAGACGGCTGACCGCGGCCATCAACATGTTCAGCTGTTCGCGAACAGTGGCCAGCTCCTCCTGCGTCCGTACACCGCAGTCACACATCCTATCCATCCTAAGGAATCAATTTACTGTAGAGAGTTAATCAACTTTTAAGTAGACTGCTAATTCACTAAAGGCGGCTGATAGTTGACTAAACTGATACAGCTGGGCATTGAGTCAAACAGAGTTCGGATGGCGTGTACAGGTACAGCTGCCCATGCAGCTTCAACACGATACCTCAGTTCATCAAGATAGTGATTGGCGTATTGTGACGAGCCAGTTGCTCGGCCACCATTGACCAGACGTTTTTAATTGGTGAGAGATCTGGAGAATGTGATGGCCAGGGCAGCAGTCGAACATTTTCTGTATCCAGAAAGGCCCGTACGGGACCTGGAACATGCGGTCGTGCATTATCCTGCTGAAATGTAGGGTTTTGCAGGGATCGAATGAAGGGTAGAGTACGGGTCGTAACACATCTGAAATGTAACGTCCACTGTCCGGAACCGCGGGACTGCTACGGTCGCAGGTTCGAATCCTGCCTCGGGCATGGATGTGTGTGATGTCCTTAGGTTAGCTAGGTTTAAGTAGTTCTAAGTTCTAGGGGACTGATGACCTAAGATGTTAAGTCCCATAGTACTCAGAGCCATTTGAACCATTTTTTTAACGTCCACTGTTCAAAGCGCCGTCAATGCGAACAAGAGGTGACCGAGATGTGTAACCGATGGCACCCCATACCATTACGCCGGGTGATATGCCGGTATGGCGGTGACGAATACAGGCTTCTAATGTGTGTTCACCGCAATGTCGCCAAACACGGATGCGACCATCATCATGCTGTAAACAGAACCTGAAAAACTGATGTTTTGCTATTCCTGTACCCAGGTTTGTCGTTGAGTACACCATCGCAGGCGCTCTTGTCTGTGATGCAGCGTCAAGAGTAACCGCAGCCACGGTCTCTGAGCTGATAGTCCGTGCTGCTGCAAACTAGAGATGGGCAAAACTGTTCTTTTCAGAGATCGGATCAGAACTGTTCACTCCCTGAAATGAACTAGCTCTTTTTCATGACTCACCACTCATTCACAATGCTACTTGTAGCACAGAACATTAAATTAATTAACACAATGAGTGGAAGAAAAAAAGACATTGAAAACATTTTGGAAACGTTTGTGATCATGTCTCAAACTGGTTAATGCATTTAAATGTGTGTACAATTACTGTTATTAATCAATTAAACATCCAGTTACACAGACAAGGCAACATCACTTCATCAGGCAGTTACAGTGTCACAACTTCGAGGTCACTGAGGGTGGCAGCAATCTGAAACAAACAGTCGAAACTAAGTGTTCCGAGTGGTGGTGCCTTTTAAAGATTGGGACCAGCAGAACGGTGGCCAACTTATTGTACCCTTATTATAGCTAGTCTACTGGGGGCTCATAACATACTAATCTATGGAGGTTACCATGTGTAGCCCACAGTGCAGACCCACAATGTCAGCATTGGTTCCAGAATAAAAAGGCCAATGACCACTGGATTATGGAGATGCTCAAATACTTCTTCATTTCCAGCCCCATCTACTGGACTTGCGCACAGAGCCAATTAATGTGTGTATCATTATTAAACTCTCATAGTTCTCGTCCAATTTAATATTCATCTTTCTCACATTTCTGTTTTGATAATGTTAACTGATTTCATGCGATGATGCCAGGCAGCAGTAGCATGTTATTTATTTTTATGCGTACATGTATAACTTGTTTAGTTTGTAAATGAAAATGCATTTAGTTTGACTCATTTTAAATCCTTAAAACCACTTCAGTACGCGTGCACAAAATGCACACTATGTCTAAAGATATTAATTCTTGCATAAAATATGTACCTATGTTATATTTCATACCAACACCGATCTATCTATCTACCACCTGCGCCTTGTCCCGCAATTTCTGCAGGGTCGGCGTCATTACCATCGGATATGGCACGGTTAGTTTGGAGGGATGGTCAGATGCCCTTCCTGCTGCCACCCCAAACCCCCCCGGGACGGAATCAGTGTACCCCAAATGTCTGCGACTAGTGTAAATCGTGAAACGGTGCGAATGTGTGTCAAATGTCTGAGAGGCGTGTGACTGAGGCAGAATGTGGGGACCAGCTCAGTATTCACCTAGGGGGATGTGGAAAACTGCCTAAAAACCACATCCAGGGTGACCAGCACACCGGCCCTCATCGTCGATCTGCCGGGCGGACTCAATCGGGGGCCGCCGTGCCTACCCGAGTCCGGGAAGGAGCACATTATATGGAGACCAATCATCTAATTTAAAGTGTGATGGGCAGAGAGGATACTGAAAGCTACAAATATAAACAAGAACATAATTTTTGTAAAATTTTTATTAAATCTTTGCATTTAGGAACAACCTTCAACCAAGCAACTGGCAATCAGGGCGACAGTTTCTTCTGCCTGAGTATTTTTATTCCTCTACACCCATCAGAATCTTGCAAAGAACTGCACTCTTTCTTTTCCCTATAGATAAAAAATGCTAAGCTTCTTGGAAAATTTCCCAAATTTGGAAAAAATGCGTGTGTATTCTCTTGCAAGTGGACAGGATCAGAGGAAGCAGCTATGGCAAAACACACAAATTTTAAGGGTGTATTTCACTGACACCACTTGGAAATCCAACACTGTTGCATATTAATTCTTCTTAATAAGAATAAGATCTGCCAAAATACTGTGACTGGTCTAGTTTAAGGAGATGAATGTTCCGCTATTCAGAAGTAGAAAGTGCCCTGCTTAATAGACGTGGAACTGAAATATTAGTAGAAAACAAGGCATTTTATGTCCATACAATGATGGAATACAGCAGTGAAAACAATCAGTATTTCAGTCATTATCTCAAATACAAATGACCTTTCTATACCTGCACAAATGATTGGAAACAGTAGAAATGAGAAAGTAACGCAATATGCCTTCACGTCTGGCAGAGTTGAGTTTCAGTGATTGCTTGGAGCTTGACAAGAAAAATTGTGTTTGTGGATGTTTCAGAGTACATGAACAGATTAACAGATAGGAATTGCAAGGATTTCCCAACAAATAATATGGCAGCAAAAATGTTTTTGAAAAAAGTTGCAGTATAGACAGCTCAGCAGCCGAAGAAGAAGAAAATATGACTTAAGTTCTGACGGAGACTCAAACATAAAAATGAGTATCGTCGAACAGTGCGAAATCTTTAGAGAAAGAGAGTACGATTACCAGGCCGTGCATTGAGGTGGCCAACTCTAGTTAACAGGGAGCAGGGTGTGAAGAGAGGAGGGGTGGGGCAGCAGGGATATTGCAGGACTGTAGAAAGATAATCACATGGTAAGAGACTGACTCAGAAAATAGAGAGGGGCAGAAGACTACATCTTAGCATTCAAAAGACTGAGAACTTAGAAAGAAGAGGCACTTGACAAATATCACCAGCTGGCAGTTAGGTCAAGTATACATGTTAACAAAAATTGCAGTGCACAGCCAGAAATGTATGCTCAGTAGTCCGCACATTTCAAACAGACGGCTGAGAGAGTCAGTGTCTAACCACTGTTTGAAATGTAACAAAAATACCCCCGTGATCGACAACACGGAAGACCGGACGGCCACGTAACAGGCGATACGTGTCAGCGGGAGCACGCACCTCCCGGGGGCGGGCACCTCTGCGGCACTCTAGCTGCTTCCTCCAGTGTGTGCCCACCTAGAGACCAGTTCCCTACAGTTCAGCTGCTGAGTACAAGAGAAGAATTGCCACAGGAATGCACAGCTACAGTGCAGAGAGCCCCGAGCCGCTCCGGTCACGACGTGCGCGTCGCCTCCTGCTGCTCGAACTTCGGGTACCGTGCCTCCACGTCCGTCCACGTCAGCTTCCCCTGGGACAGGTCCCTCACCACGGGGGGAATCTCGTCCAGCTGCAAAATAACATTACAGAAATTAACAGTTTACAAACTTATCGTAAAGGAACTACTGCAGAAGCTATTATTAACAAACAAATAGAAGCCGATAACAGCAGGAAAAATTAGATGGCTGCTGCTTTTCTTAGGATGCACGGCCTATACGAGACAGAGCAATCTCGAGGAAAGTTTCAACTCGGGTGCTATAACGCAGTGACCGACACCCAATGTCTATACCAGGGGTCTCCAAACTTTTTAGTCCGCGGGCCACATTGACTCCTCCACGAAGTCATAAGGGCCAAGATCTACCTAGTGGGATTAAAGGACCCTGGCACTCCACGATCACCATAATGTAAGGCTAAAGCAAAGATGAAATCACAAAAATCTAAGGTTGTGGGTATAGCTAGCACTGAAACGAACTACGATTTTTATTTAATTACATAATTTTCATTGGTGGACATACCTGACCGAAATTCTGGTGTATTTCACCGACAAAAAAGTATGTCACTGCACATTCTTCACGAAAGCGTCCTGCAAAGTTAACGAAATCTCAAAATCACTGTTAGCAACACTATTACTGCAAGATGTAACAGGGGTAGAGTATGTAAACGCATTGTTATTTCAAGCAGCGCAACAATAAGTTTAGTTATGTAGTCTTGTAGCGAGTAGCAGAGCCAATGTCACGGTGTATTGGTCACTATAGGCCTCGAAACTCAATTGTTGGCAGTATAGGTACCACCTCAAATATTTGGTGGGCCAGATACCGGGGATGTCGGGCCAGCTAATGCTGGCCGGTTTCGGCCTGCGGGCCATTGTTTGGAGACCCCTCGTCTATACGAAAATGACTGCTTCAGATTAACAGGAAGGGATGGACTGAGAGAAGGGGAGACATTGGAGCCCAAGATCCTTCACAAAATAACAGGCCCTAAGATAGTATAATGGAAGTACAATTACAAGAAAGAGAAGAGTTGTACAGGGAGACTCACGAAGTCTACAAGGAAATGATGACCGAAATTCTCTGGACATTTCGAGCAGGAGGGCAGATTTTTAATGTGCTGGAAAATGGATGTAGAGTCTCCAGGCTTGTGGAAGTAAGAAAGGACCTCACCTCAAGAGTGTTGGACTGAATCAGAAGATATCTCTAATGGACCAAAGTAGATATGCCTGATCAACAAGTTTAAAGGGTTCCACAATGACTGATTCTGAAAACATCTATCACGTGAAACCCAACTCGCACCTATCTCGTGTGATATACTGAGCACTTTGGATTGAGATAGCCACATAAAAACAATATTCTTGATTTCTAAAAAGCATTTGACTTATCTACATATCTACATCCTCCTGAATGGAATGTCCTTACTGTGTTCCTCTCTTTGACTGCGACTTTAACCCCCCCCCCTCCCCCCACTTCACTATAATAGTGAATTCGTGATCCCTCGATGTCTCAGAATCTGTCCCTTCTTCTAGTTAGGTTGTGCCAGAAATTTCTTTCCTCATACATTCTATTCAGTATCTCCTCATTAGTTGCATGATCTGGGATATTGAGCAAAATTTGTGATTGGACTGAGGATTTTTTTGGTAATGTAGCAAGTTATGTAGAAGTGTGCCACAGGGAAGTGTGCTGGGACTGTTATATATTAATGACCTTATGGGCAATATTAATAAAGACCTCAGACTTTTTGCAGGTGATGCACTTAGCTGTAATAACATACTCTGTGAAAGATGCCATACAAATATTCAGTCAGATCTTAATAAGATTTTGAATTGGTGCAAAAATTGGCAGCTTGCTTCAAATGTTCAGAAATATAAAATTGTGCATTTTGCAAAATGAGAAAAAACATAGTATCGTATGACTATAATATCAGATGGTCACAGTTGGAATCCGTCAACCCAAAAATACCTGAGCTTCATAGCAATATAAAATGGAACTATCAGATAGACTCACTAGTGGGTAAAGCAGACTTCAGTTTATTGATAGGATACTGGGCAAATGCAATCAGTCTACAAAGGAGTTGCCGGTCGCTGTGGCCGAGCGGTTCTAGGCACTTCAGTCCCGAACCGCACAACTGCTACGGTCGCAGGTTCGAATCCTGCCTCGGGCACGGATGTGTGTGATGTCCTTAGGTTCGTTAGGTTTAAGTAGTTGTAAGTTCTAGGTGACTGATGACCTCAGGTGTTAAGTTCCATAGTGCTCAGAGCCATTTGAACCATTTACAAAGGAGTTTGCTTACAAATCACTCGTGCAACCCATCCTAGAGTACTGTTCCAGTGTGTCTGACCTGTACCAAATAGGAATAACAGGGGATATCGAATGTGTACAGAGGACAGCACAAATGGTCAGAGGCATGTTTAACCTATAGGGGAGTGCCACTTAAGTTGCAGACTACTGAAGATAGACCTAAGTAGTACTGAGGAAACCCACGTACAAAATTTCAACAGGCGGCTTTAAGTGATGACTCTAGGAATAGGCTATAACACCCTACATATTTCCAGAATGAGATTTTCACTCTGCAGCGGAGTGTGCGCTGATATGAAACTTCCTGGCAGATTAAAACTGTGTGCCCGACCGAGACTCGAACTCGGGACCTTTGCCTTTCGCGGGCAAGTGATCTACCATCTGAGCTACCCAAGCACGACTCACGCCCGGTACTCAGAGTTTGGAAGGTAGGAGACGAGATACTGGCAGAAGTAAAGCTGTGAGTACCGGGCGTGAGTAGTGCTTCGGTAGCTCAGACGGTAGAGCACTTGCCCGCGAAAGGCAAAGGTCCCGAGTTCGAGTCTCGGTCGGGCACACAGTTTTAATCTGCCAGGAAGTTTCATATCAGCGCACACTCCGCTGCAGAGTGAAAATCTCATTCTGGAAACATCCCCCAGGCTGTGGCTAAGCCATGTCTCCTCTATATCCTTTCTTTCAGGAGTGCTAGTTCTGCAAGGTTCGCAGGAGAGCTTCTGTAAAGTTTGGAAGGTAGGGGACGAGATACTGGCAGAAGTAAAGCTGTGAGTACTGGGCGTGAGTCGTGCTTCGGTAGCTCAGATGGTAGAGCACTTGCCCGCGAAAGGCAAAGGTCCCGACTTCGAGTCTCGGTCAGGCGCACAGTTTTAATCTGGCAGGAAGTTTCACCCTACATATTGTTCGAACACAGAGTGTTTAAATTAATTATAGCACACAAGGAGGCATTTAAATAATCATTATTCCTGCACTCCATACGCAAATGGAACAGGGAAAACTCTAATAACTGCTCAAATGGAATGCATCCACTGTTATACACTTCACAGTTTTTTGCAGAGTATAGCTGTAGATGCGCAAAAGCAAAACGGCAGCTGGACAGGAGAGAAGGCAGGCCGCCAGAGAAAGAATGCCATCCTTTTAGGCAGCAAAGGTTTTGAAAAATGCCTTACAGTTGCTCAACATATAATAAGTCCAGAGTTCGAGTCTCGTCTGGCACACGGTTTTGATATGCCAGGGAGATTCGTATAAGCGCACACTCCACGACAGGGCGAAGATTTGATTCTGGAAATATTTGTGTGATGTTGATGTACTCACACTGCCAACAAGATCCTCGAAGCTCGAGAATACACGTGTAATCCACGCCGGCTAAGACGTCGACTGTCCGAATGCCAGTGTCCGCCGAGGAGCAGTTACAGTAGTTGCAGTCCAGCTTGCCTCAGTAGAGGATACAACAGCTTTATGACATCTTTCACATCCGAATCGGTGCATACATCTAGGTCAGAAGGGTATGACATCGTACTGAAAAGTGGGTCTGTATTGCCAAATTGATTGTAAAGTTGACTTGACTTTGTTATCACTGAAATAATGTAACAAACACTCTCAGTGTGTGAAGTTTCATTTAAATTTCTTCTCCCTTGCTGGTGCTTCATTGTTTCCGTATGGCAGGAGACTACACTGCAGAACTACTGTTTTTGGTAGCACCTCGTGTCGTGCCTATTACTCTGAGGTTCAGTAATGTAGCTAAAGGTTTTATTGTCTGATGTCCTCCGTATCTGCAAATTTAACCATTTTCATTCTTACTTAATTCAGCTATAATTTTAATGTATATCAGCCCAACCATTTTTTGCTTTAAAACTTTTGTGATGCTGATACTTATGCGAATTGCAATGCAAGATGTACAGGGTCTTTCACAATTTGTATTGCACGTTCCTAGACGTTGAAGAGGGGACTTAGTACATCAAGTTTCACATAGGAACCCGTGTCCAAAAATGCCATCCAACGACTCTGCAGAACGTCAAAGTTACAGGCCCCGGTGCCTGTAAATGTATGTAAATACAGGGTAATTCTGTGATGGTATTACACACTTTCAGGGATGCTGGAGATGGGTAAATGTATCAGTTTGAGATAAGCCCCCTGGTTTGGAAACAAACGAGTTGAAAGTTATAAGCGAAAATCAATCTGGTACACTATGTGCTCGAAAGTATCCGGACACCACTGAAAATAAATGTTTTTCATGTTTAGGTTCACTGTGCTGCCTACTGCCAGGTACTCCATATCAGTGACCTCAGTAGTCATTAGACATTGTCAGAGAGTAGAATGGGTTGCTCCACAGAACTCACGGACTTTGAACGTGGTCAAGTGATTGGGTGTCACTTGTGTGACACGCCTGTAAGCGAGATTTCCTCTCCTAAACATCTGTAGGTCCACTGTTTCCAATGTGATAGTGAGCTAGAAATGTGAAGGCAAATGTACAGCACAAAAGCGTACAGGCCGACCTCATCTGTAGACTGACAGAGACTGTCGACGGTTAAAGAGGGTTGTAATGTGTAATAGGCAGACCAACACACAAGAATTCCAAACTCCATTAGGATCCACTGCAAGTATTGTGACAGTTAGGCAGGAGGTGAGAAAACTTGGATTTAATGGTCGCACGGCTGCTCGTAAGCACCTAAAATTATCACTGAACTGAAGCCTTCACGTTTATTATGTGTGGTCTTATGTAACCGTTAAAACCCAGCACACAGTTTTAATCTGCAAGGAAGTCTGATAATCAAACTTCCTGGCAGATTGAAACTGTGTGCCAGGACTTCAGTCTGGTACCTTTAGCTTTTGTAGGCAAATGCTCTACCAAATGAAAAAGGTTTACATGCAAACAAGGAAAAAAAAAAAAAAAACTCTGATTTTCCCCGCATTCTACAGTTAGAAATATGCTTCTCTCTTGGTGAAAAATCCACTTTTTCCCAGGTGAAAATACACTGTACCCTATGTGGAAGTACATTTTCTTCCATGTTTAAGTGACAATGCACTTTCCCTTGGAGCTGTAAAACTTAAAAATCCTTAGAATGGTAAAGGTTTTATACACCAGTGTACAACTTCCCAGCTCTTTATGAAATGAAACTCAGGAAAAAAAGGGCATTTGGGAAAGATCTTTGCTAGAAATAAAGATTGTGATGTACTTTTGTCAGCCAATCATAACTCACATCCCGTGATCTCACCAGGCAATGACAGCAGATATTCAGAGTATAATACACATGATGTGGACAACCAATAGCAACATAGCTGTTAGTAGCACAAACACTTAAATAGGAAAAGTTAATGGATTAAATTAATACACATACAGTACACCTATGCAGCATCCCAAGAGCACTGTTTAAATGGCAGCAGCTGAATATTTCTGAAAAGCGCAATTATAAATTTCACTCCCGTGCCCTGAACTTTTTGTGGGTTACCTCGCTGAGTAAATGATCCATCCAGCACTTTGACTTTCCCACGGAAAAGCCAATTATGTGTGAAACTGCTCAGGAATTCGCCTCACACTTTTTTTTAAAGGATAATTACACTTTTTGCTATTGAAATCTATGAAAGAAGTACAAGAGCTTTTTTTTCCCAACGTCCGATCACTTAGTATAGAAGTTACGCGAACGGCAGAAAGTGGACATGCACTGTATGCTACTGCACGATTCTTGCACTACACACTCCGCCATTGCCAACCTCGAGGCATCAGATTGCATTGCACTACAGCAATGTAAACATAGCTGCCATCATTATTGCTCCCGCCAAGTGTGATTTACGAAGTGTAATTAAGTTTCTGCAAGCAGAAGGGAATAGCGCAGCAGAAATTCGTTGGAAGATGAGCCGAGTGTACGGTGATAACTTCACGACTGACGGTGCTGTGCACGAATGGTGTCGAAAGTTTAAAGATGGCAGAAATGACGTGCACGATGAAGGGGGCCGAGGACGCAAGTCTGTCGTTACAGCTGACCTTGTTGAACGAGTGGACAGAATGGTTAGAGAAAATTGTAGGTTCACCGTAACTGCTTTGTCTACGGAAATTCCGGAAGTTTTGAGATCTGTCGTACACCCTATTGTTACTGAACATTTAGGCTACAAAAAACTTTGTGCTCGTTGGGTCCCAAAAACGTGCTGGCACAACTCAACAGCTCCTTGAACGATTGCAATGGGACATTTTCAATCATCTGCTGTACAGTTCTGACCTGACGCCCAACGACTTGCACCTTTTCCCTGAAAGGAGGGCAGCACTTTCAAACCAACAAAGACCTTCAAATCAACATATATGTTCATTTGAAATCATTGGCGGCATTTTTTGAAGAGGGTATTGCATAGCTTGTCCACAGCTACAATAAATGTCTCAATCTTTTTGGTGATTATGTTGTAAAGTAACCATAAGTGTAAAAAAAAACTTTTGGTAATAAACCAATTGTTTTCTATGAACTTGTCTATTATTTATAGCCTATCGGAAGTTGGAATAAACGAAGCCCTCCTACAATAAATATGAAAAACTGACCATGAAACTTGGTCTTTTTTAGTCCTTTAAGACATATCATATGCCGATAAGTTTTAAATAATGGCATAAATAGTTGGTCTTCGGTGACCAACGTTTGTCTAAGTGGCTGGTTCTCAAAGTGTTAAGTTTCGAATGCGATTCAAATGCTTGATGATTCAAGAAATTCGTCACCCATTCTCTCACATGTAACATAATTCATCTTGCTGCACAGTCTTTGCCCTAGAGCATTTGCCGCATTTTGGTGTCGGCAGACACGTGTGTGCGCACTGTGTTTATTGTTATAAAGGGCACATTTTCTTTGCAATGAAAGTTTTATTTTAGTGTTATTCTCTCATTTGTGTTTTATTGCTGCAGTATTATTCTGCAAAAGCGGGCTAAAGTAAAATTCCTTGTTAGAGTATCAGTTATTACCAGTCAAAGATACAAAAAATTAACTGAAAGCAGAACCAATGAAAAATTCCCAGAAGTGTAAAGAAGTCCCAGGTTTTACCCAGATTTTGCCTGGATGAAAAAACTTTCCGGGTTTTTCTTGGATTTTGCTGGTGTCCCGGTGTAGTGGGACTTTGAATTTCGCCGCGCTACACTCGTTCCCTCAGCTATAAATTACACCGTCGCAGCAGTACGAGCGCTCGACGGCAGAGAAAATATATAAGAAAATGAAGGTACTAAAATTGTAACTCTATTTGTTTTATATGCATCTTTTGTCTCTTGAGAGTGGAAGCTTAACTTACTTATTAGCTAGTCTTGGTCGGATTAAGGGGCTCCGGAAAGGCTCAAAATCATGAAAAGTTCAATTTTTACTTTTTTGCGTTTTCTGAATCTGCAGACTATTACTTTTTAATAGATATATAATTTATTCAATTCCGAAGACTACAACTATTTTTAAATTTTTTTTGAAATGTGTTCTACATGGGCGTGACCCACTGTGGCGCTGTTAAACTGCTGTCAAATGGTGTTATTATTAACGTCCGTGTTCATCAGGTACATTTTAGTGATGTGAGATAAAGTATGTGTTGTGGCTAACCTGTGATGGTTCAATATATATCGCTGGTGTGATTGTCGATTGTTTCATGTTTATTTACTCTGTCATTATCTCGAAAATATTCGTAATTAATTCTGTTTCTTGAGTCTCTGTTTTGTTGAAGTATAATAATGAGTAAAAGTAAAGTTATTAGAAATCCTCTGAAGGCTTTTAAGAAAAGGAGAAATGTTGGAAAGCCAAAGGTGTGTGTTATTACTGTAAACAATAAAGACGATAACCAAGTGAGTGAACCTAACCTCTCAAGTATACCTGCCCATAGCAGTCAAAGTGGGAAAGAAAATACTTCACAGAAGAAGCTTGGTTCAATGAGTGAAAACTATGAATGTTTTATGGGCGAATCGGATGTGAATGAAATATTTGATATGTCGGTTCTCAAAGGAATTTTTTCAAACTGTGTAAGATGTATTCATTGTAGTGAAGTTGGTCTGGAACTCTCCATAATAAAGCACGTAGGACTTGCTAGTGAAATACAACTGAAATGTGATAAGTGTTCATACATGACCACCTTTTGGAACAGTGTTGCAGTAACTGCAACTGAAGAAAATGGTAGCAAAATCTACGAACACAACATTAGATTTGTTTATTCCTTGCATTCAGTTGGTAAGGGTGCTACTGCAGGTGCAATTTTCAGTGGCATCATGAATCTTCCAAATCCCCCAACCAAGTTTACGACCTATAATAAATTAATAGGGTCTAAAGTAGAAGATGTCTGTATAGAATGTATGAAGAACGCTGTGGAAGAGGCAGTAATGGAAAATAGTGGTAACAGAGATTTGACTGCAGCGTTCGATGGTACCTGGCATAAACGGGGACACACATCTCTTCATGGTGTAGTATCTGCCACCAGTATGTATACAGGGAAAGTTTTAGATGTAGCAGTAATATCAAAGTATTGTAGATGTCCACAAAAATATAAAGGTACACATGAAAATAATTGCAAAGCTAACTATAGTGGCAGTAGTGGAGGAATGGAAGTGGCTGGTGTTGCCAGTATATTCCAGCATTCTGAGGCGTGTGATAAAGTGCGATATGTTAATTACCTTGGTGACGGTGATTCTAAAAGTTTCAAACATGTTCAAGGACTGAAGCCCTATGGTGATGATGTTGTAGTGCAGAAATTTGAGTGTATTGGACACGTACAGAAGCGAATGGGAACAAGACTTCGGCGACTGAAAGCTTCGTACAAAAAACAAAAACTCAGTGATGGTAAAGGGTTGGATGGGAAGGGAAGGTTAACTGACAGTGTAATTGACAAAATACAGAACTATTATGGAATGGCTATTAGGCAAAATACACAAAGTGTCGACGAAATGAAGAAGGCTGTTTGGGCTCTTTTTTTTCATACTTCTTCAACCGATGAAAATCCCCAACATAGCTTGTGTCCCAAAGAAGAAGACAGTTGGTGTAAATATAACAAAGGATTGCTAACTGGTGAAGTGTACACTCATAAGCATAGTCTGCCTCATGCAATAATGGAGGTGATAAAACCTATTTTCAGAGACTTAGCAGCACCTGAACTGTTGAAAAAGTGTATTCACGGAAAAACTCAAAACCCCCAATGAAAGTGTAAATAGTGTTATATGGTCGAGAGTCCCCAAGACTGTATTTGTTGGAATAGAAACACTTCACTTTGGTGTGTATGATGCTGTTGCGACTTTCAATGATGGCAACATTGTAAGGTGCAAGGTATTTAGAAATATGGGAATGAAGATAGGTTCTAACATGGTACGAGCGATGCTTGCTTTAGACAAGGAACGCCTTCGGGCTGCAGACAGGGCTGTAAAGAGTCTAGAAATACAAGCAAGAGTAAACAGGAGGAGGAACAAGAGGAAGCTGGAGGAGGAGTTTGCAGAGGATGAAGATAATCCATCCTATGGACCTGGAATGCACTAAAAAGTTAATCCAATCTTTGTCGCTCGATTCCCAAAACTTTTATTTTCTCATACTAATTACATGTTTTCTAAGGATCTTCCAAACATATTTGTTTCAAACTTTCAGTAAATGTTACACAGTACCTTCTGCATAATTTAACACAGCCTTTTTCCAAAAAACTGTACATTTTTGAATATATAAATAAAAAATTGCAAAAAGTGTTGTGAATTTTCATTACAATTGAAAAAAAAAAATCATCTTTAATAACTGAACTAAAATTTTGTAAAATCCCTGTGTTAAGTTGTAGCCCATATTCCAATAAATAATCTGTAAAAATTTCAACTTCCTACCACAAATACTTTGTGAGGAAAGATGTAATTTATAAGCATTATTTTAACATTGCAAGTATAGGGCGTTCCGGAGCCCCTTAAGACGAAAAAACTTATTAATGTGCAGACGTATTGTGGAAGTTGGTATGAAATTCGGAGGATGGAAGTAGCAACGTAAAATAAATTACATTCAGTATCAAGATGATTTTGATTTGTATAAATTAGTGATTCCTGGACGATTGCAAGATTTCTGAGCAGCTACTACTTTTCACACAGAAATGAAGTAGGAGATTTTTGAAGACCTGGACGCCGCACGAAAGAAGAAATGTTGACATGGTAAAGGATGAACTCTTATCTGCGCCACTTCCCCCTGTCAGTTACATTTTGTTATTCTCTGTTCTTTTTCAAATAATTTTTGTAGTGGAAATTGGTTTGACTTTTGCTCAGAAACGCCACAAGGACCACCCCAACAATACCTTTTCCGAATCACAAAGTCCGATAACTTTTCTGTAATAGGAAGTCCGATTTGCATTTCATTCTTTCCCTTTTTCACAGTCATTAACGATTTTAAAAACCCCTTTTTATTCACCCTTTTCTTCCCACATTTTCAACCTTTTCTTTTCTTCTGTTTTTCTTTTTTATTAACCACTACACCGGGGCGTATACACCCCGGTCAACTGTCTGAGCCCATCTCACGACCAACTCTCACAGCTTCACTTCAACCAGCAGCTCATCTCCTGCATTCTAAACTTCGCAGTAGTTTTTCTGCCTACCTTGCAGCACTATTACTCCTGGAATAAAGGCGGTTTGGATAATAGGAGATGAAGGCAGATACCTCCTTTGCACTTACAGCAAGTAGCAGACAGACAAATAAGGTGGAACAGAGGCGCAGCAGCAACAACAGACAACATGAGAGTTCTGGAGTACAAGCATGTGACACGACAGAATCAGTGGGGTCCTGGAAAACCTAAGGTCCAGATGCAACACAAAGATTCGTTCAAGGGGAAAACCTAAGGTCCAGATGCAACACAAAGATTTGTTCAAGGATAACTAAACTAACCTGTCAGACACTCTCTCTCTCTCTCTCTCTCTCTCTCTGTACTGTGTGTGTGTGTGTGTGTGTGTGTGTGTGTGTGTGTGTGTGTGTGTGTGTGGAAGCGTGCGCACATGTGTGCACGCGTGTGCTGTTCCACTACTGCCAACAGCAGATGTTACTTACCGGCACGCGGACCTGTCCCATGGAGTCCCGCTCACGGAGGGTAGCTGAGTGGGGCTCCTTCAGCGTGTCGAAGTCGACTGTCACGCCAAACGGGATGGCCACCTCGTCAGTCCGGGCGTAGCGCCGTCCAATCGACCCGCTAGAGTCGTCCACCTTGTGCGAAATGTCTAGCCGCGTCAACTCGCGAGCTGTACGGGAGACGACAGTTGACGATATGACAGTTGTATCGGCAAGAATCTCTGGGCTCTTACAACTAAATGAATGTGGCAGAAGGAAAACTAAATAATACAGCAACAATCTACAATGTGCTGCAGAGGGCAGAGACTCTCATCTACAACTCTGCAATACTTCTCTGTACAAGATGTTCAGAAACTTGCTGTGCACATTGCACTTTCAATGTGTCGTTGTTGTTGTTGTTGTCCTCAGTCTGAAGACTGGTTTGATGCAGCTCTCCATCCTACTATATCCTGTACAAGTCTCTTCATTTCCAAATAACTACTGCAACCTACGTCCTTCTGAACCTGCTTACTGTACTCATCCCTCCGTCTCCTCCTACTATTTTTACCCCCAACACTCCCCTCCGATACTAAATCAGTTATCCCTTGATGTCGCAGAATGTGTTCTCTCAACTGATCCCTTCTTCTATTCAGCTGGTGCCACAAATTTCTTTTCTCCCCACTTCTACTCTAGTAGTAGTACGGTATTCTGCCTTACGGTAGGTCTTGTCATCGGTTAAGCCTCTTCCACTTTTGTCTGCCCATAGCCAGTCTTTTCATTTCTGAATATTTGTCTCCTTTTATATTGTCCAGCATCTGACATCATCTTTTTCCTCTTCCCCTTTTCCCACCACCATTCTTTCTATTCCTGCCTTCAATAAACAGTCCCTCCTCAAACAATGTCCAATCCAGTTCAGTTTTCTCTTTCTGATAACTTTCAGCATATTTCTTTCTTCTCCAACTCTCCTTAATACTTCTTCATTCCTTACTCGGTCTTCCCATTTCACTTTTTTTCATTCTTCTCCATATCCACATCTCTAGTGTCTCCAATCTTCTTTCATTTTCCTTCCTCAATGTCCAGGCCCCCGCACCATATAAGTGCAATGCTCCAGATGTAACATTTGTCAAGTCTTTTCCTCAGATCTTTGTTTAGTGGTCCACAAAGTAATTTCTGTTTCCTCTTGAATTCTTCTTTTTCCATTGCAATTCTTTTCCTAATTTCTGTTGAACAATACATACCCATTATTATGCTTCCCAAGTAATTGAAGTTATTCACTTGCCCAATTTCCTATCCCCCTACTTTCATATGGTATTTTCTCCCCTTGCCTCCAATTACCATGCTTTTCATTTGCTTCTTGTTAATCTTCATTCCATATTCTTCTAATTTTTTGTTTAGATCATCTAACATTTGTTCCATCTCTTGCACTCTCTGCCATCACAACCATGTCATCTGCAAATCTCCTATTCAGTACCTCCTAATTAGTTACATGATCTACCCATCTAGTCTTCAGCATTATTATGTGACACCACATTCCAAAAACTTCTATTTGCTTCTTGTCTAAACTGTTTATCACCCGTATTTCATTGCCATACACGGCTACACTCCACACAAAAACTTTCAGAAAAGACTTCCTAACCCTTAAATCTATACTCCACATTAACAAATTTCTTTTCTGCAAAAACATCATTCTTGCCATTGCCAGTCTACATTTTATATCCTCTCCACATCAGCCATCGTCAGTTTTTTTACTGCCCAAATAGCACAACTCGTACTACTTTAAGTGTGTCATTTCCCAATCTAATTACCTCAGCATCATCTGATTTAATTCGACTGCATTCTACTATCCTTGTTTTGCGTTTGTTGATGTTCATCTTACACTCACTCACCTTTCAAGACACTGTCCATTCTGTTCAAGTGCTCTTCCAAGTCCTTTGCTGTTCTGACGTTATTTCAAAGCTTTTATTTCTTCTCCTTGAACTTTAATTCCTTCTCTCAATTTTTCCTTGGTTTCCTTTACTGCTTCGTCAATATACAGATTTAATAATATCGGCAATACGTTACGACCCTGTCACCCTCCCTTCTCAACCACTGCTTCCCCTTCGTACCCCTCAATTCTTGAACTGCCATCTAGTTTCCATAAAAGTTGTAAATAGCCTTTCACTCCCTGTATTATGCCCCTGCTATCTCCAGAATTCCAGAGAGAATATTCCAGCCAACATTGTCAAAAGCTGTTCTAAGTCTACAAATGCTGTAAGCATAGGTTTGCCTTTTGTAGACCTATTTTGTAAGGTAAGTCAGTGTCAGTATTGCCTCTCGTTTGCCCGCATTTCTCCTTAACCCAAACTGATGTTCCCCAAGGTGGGCTTTATCGGTTTTTCCACTCTTGTGTAATGAATTTGTGTTAATATTTTGGAATCACGACTTATTCAACTGATAGTTTGGTAACATACACACCCATCAGCACCTGAGTTACAACATAAGTCAGTAACTATATGTAGGGGAGATATGTAAGTCTGATCTCACTTAATTCGTTTGTAAAAACTTTCTGCTGACCTGACTGCGATATGCTTCATAAGTATACAGTCACAGCAGTTTTTAAGTCACAAAGCATGTACGGCCGATTGCGATTCGCCACAGAGTTTGGTGCTCCGCAAAGAAGAAAATCTGGTGGAGCTGTCAAGTGAGGGGACCGTAGGTTTAGTTAGACAAGACATTCCCGAAAAAACTCTCGAGGACACACAGTGTTGCCGACTGAATACAGAGTAGCGTCACCTCGTTTAAACCGTGGGTAGTTTAATTAGTCTCCCTTTAGTTGGCCAATGAAATCGTTGATCATTAAACTGCTATGTTCAGCGCTCACAGTTTCTTCTAAAACTAAAGGTCCAATAATGTGTGTGCCATCTGGATACTGCTACTCACATTCCAATTTTCTGAACACGTAATGACGTTTCGAGCACAGCACGAGAATTCTCCGTCAGCCGTGATCCTGTATTTTGTGTGCTAACGTGACTGCAGAGGCGAAACCACGCCTCATCTGTACAGAAGGTGACATCGATAACATCAACGATATTCTTCTCAGTGAAAGATGTTAACCGTTCCCAGCAATTCACCGACTTTTCACTATCGGCATCTTTTAATTTGTGCACTACTGTCACTATGTATGTGAATAATTTCAAAGTCTGCCTAAACACTTTATAGGAGTTTGCCAAGCCAATATCTTTTTCCCGTGCCAATCTGCGTAATGATTTTGCTGGACACTGCCACATAGAATCTCACTGACCAGACTAGAATTGCCTCCAGTGATAAATCCCACTTCAAAATGAGCCTCCACAACCGGCAAGACGAGTCTGGAGATGCCCCAGACAGTGGGGGGTGCCGATCCGACTTTCGACGGTCGTACAGCCCGTGAATCAGGAGGGCCATTTCATTTCATAGCAGGATCTCTTTGGTAGTTATCTGTGGCACCCGTACAGCACACCAGTACACTGACAACATTCTACACCCCATTTTGTTCCCCTTTACGGCAACCTATCCTGGGCTTACATTTCAGCAAGATTATGTCCGTCTGCACACGGTGAGAGCATCTACTGCTCGTCTCCGTGCTCAGTAATCCCTACCTCGGCCAGCGAAGTTGTCAGATCACTCCCCGATAGAGATCATTTGGAGTGCTAGGGGTAGGGCACTCTGACCATCTCGAGTTTGTGATGATCTAACGTACCAACTGTTTCCTTAAAGGCCGTAGGTGGACCGACACATTATTAACTTGTTCAATTTTTGGAGCTGTTTCTCTCAAATAAATCGTCCAATTTTTTTGAAAGCATTATCATTTGTTCGTCCGTACTCGTGTATCGCATCTACCGACTTCTGTCCCATTCGGATAATTCCTTTGTGGTGCCTTTTTTCTTGGAGGCTATGTGAATATCAGACATAGCACACTATAACAATTTAAAAAAAAATAATCTTATATGTAACTTGTGGGTTGAAAAGGTCACATACTTCTACAGGAAAGGAAACTTCTTAAAAATATTATAATACTAATTACTATTGGTGAAAACATTAAATACTTCGTTGTAAGAAGGCTTCTATAAAATGGTCTCTATTTGATAAAGTTAAGTGTAGCTGGATTTACAATAATCCAGAAAATAGACATTGTTAGAAACACAAATGTTGCCACAACTGTCTCGGGTGCAATCCACCATTGTCCCCGCCATAGTTCACTCACACACTGTTTTGATTTTTGACATTGCAATTGTTAACTGGATGTTATCAAACAAATCGTAAACATAAAAGTAGTGCCCGATTCAATTTTCAGTATACCTGTGTCCTGAGACAGAGGTCTCTCGGGTTACCTGTCGAGTAAAAAGTGTCATTCCGCAGCAACATTTTGACAAGTTTCCTGCTCGTCACCTTCAAGGGGGAACATCAGGTTTGTGTCAAGTTTGTCTTTTTATAGATGCTGGACCGCAGGCTACTCTGCCACATCTGCAACAGCTGTTGCAGACAGTGACTGGGGGGATGGATCGTAGATGGTAGTAAAGGGCGGGGGGAGGGGGGGGTTTCCTGGTGTGTCGGAGGGCCCCGGTGTCGCCCGTCTACTCTATCGATTGCCTTCACATCAGAGCACTCTTGACATATTCTTGCTTGCAGTGCTCAGTTGGAAACTGCTATCACGGTTGACAAGATTGTCGTGGACCCGTGTCTCCGCCGCCTCTCTGCCAATCGAGTGCCAGAATCAGTTTGTCTGCCACACTATCTCTGTCTGTCCAAAATCAAATGTGCAACCTTCGTGAAGTGTGCGCTCTGCCACTGCAGATTTGTGCGTTCGGCTGAGGTGAACGCTTCTCAGACGTTCTGAGCGGCACTGTGAAGTACACCAGTATATCGTTTCCCACATTCGCAACTGACACTGTAGACTCCAGGTGTCTGCAGTACTACCTCATCTTTCACTGAGCCAACTATAATTTTGATTTCAGCCAATGAGTGAGAGAGGGTTTTAACATTGTCATTCTGCAATGTTTTGGCAATGTTGGCCACAGGTGACCCAGCGTACAGAAGGAACACGAGACACCGTACGTCTTCTTCCGGACCGTCTTCTTTCTCCTTTTTACTCGGCTGGAGGGCACGTCTTATCTCTGTCTCCGAGTAGTCGTTCTAGCGTAACGTTTCCCTCAGATGTCTTGTGCTCTGTGGACCGGGATGGTGAGCATGTATTTATATTGTGCTAGATGGTGGTGCAGTTATTAGCATTGCAGGTCCGTATATCTCCTTTTTCTATAGACAGAATGTCCCTGTGTGCCATCAGTTTTCTTCCTTATCAGGATATTGTGGAAAGGCAGGCATCCGTTTTCTTCTACATCCACTGGGAAACCCACTTCTACCCCCACACCTACCTTTCTGCAATATCCTGATAAGGAAGAAACCTGATGGCACACTGGGGCATAATGTCTATAGAAAAAAAGGACACACACGGACCTGTACCTAAATGCCAATAGCGACTTTATCCGGCACAACACAAATCTGTGCTCACCATCCCGGTGCACAGAGCACGAGACGTACGTGTCGCGGAGAGAGTACCCACCGAGTTGCTGCTTCTGAGGGAAACCTTAAGCAAGAACAGCAACTCGAAGCGACAGATAAGATGTGCTCTCCTGCCAACCGAGAAGAAGAAAGAAGACGATTCAGAAGAAGACGAAGTGTCTGGTGTTCCACCCGTACAGTGGGCTGCCGACAGCCGACATTGCCAGGATTTTGGAGATCTAGGACTACGGACACCTGGAATCGACAGCATCAGTCGCAAAGTGGCAAGAAATATATCAGCCAGACACAATGGCATAGCTAGTAGAGCTGCTCAGAACACACGAGAAGCATTCACCTCAGCTAAATGGACAAATCTACAGTGGCAGAGCACAGCCTCTACGAAGGTCGTAAGTTAGATCTTTAACAGACAGAGGTACTGTGCCAGACGTACGGGTTCTGGAACTCTACCATCAAAGAGGCAGTGGAGATGTGGGTCCACGATGATCTTCTCAACTGGAATTTCTGTTTCTAATTGAGCTCCGCACCGAATGTAGCGTCAGCAAGAATGTGTCAAGAGTGTTCCGATATGAAATCAACGAAGGCAGTGGACGGAATAGGTAGTCACCTTCACCGGGACATAACGCCAGGACTCTAACATGTCGGGAGCGCCCCCACTATCACCACTATCCGTGATAGCTGTTGCAGATGAGACAGAGGAGCCTGTGGTCCAGTGTGTATAAACATACAAACTGGACACAAACCTGACACTTCAGTCTAAGATGACAATTACAAAATTTGTCGAAATGTTGCTGCAGAATGACACCTCAACTCGGCCAATAAACCGAGAAGACTTCAACATCGAAATTCATTGAGAAAGCCTGCATTCCCTTATACCTGTCTACCATTCAGTGTGTTTTAAAAGGTAAGTAATCTACATTACGTGTGTGGTGTAACTAATAATTTTTTTGGCACTGTATCAAAACTCGAGGGCCGAGAAAAAAGAAGAACGGGTTTCGTTCAAATGTCACACAATTTATTAATGGCGGGTAAGAGGAAGAAACGTCCCGAGTCGAGGAAGTGAACGTTAGCATTTTCCTCCAGTCCACATCTGCTCGCACAGCTTCCGTCTCAGATTTTCGACTGCTCACAATACTCCGTTGCGAGATACTCACACAGCTGCTGCACGAACGGCTGGAACTCCGCATTGCCACTGAGCGGCAGCACCGAGCATTTGAGTGGGGCGACGACGGGCGGCAACGAGAAGTACGTCCGCTGCTCGTCGCCGGGCCGCGTGCGGAAGCTGTGCTCGAACAGCGCGTACATGATGCGCCCCACGCCGAACGACGGCTCGACCACGCTGGGCGTCACCTCCTCCACGTGCAGCGTCTTCTGCCCCCGCCGTACCGACAGCATGTCTGCCGTCAACCGGAACTCCACGTCTCCCTCGCCGCGCAGCACGTACTCTCTGCGACGAGAAGAGATTTGTGCCCGTAGAGTGTGTGCGGTGACAGCAAAGGACAGACGCGCTCGCTCCTGTCTTCCGTAACAATTGTCACAATGGCAGCAGCACATCTGGACCCCGTATCCTCCGATTATGACAAATTTACCTGCACTACCCAAATATATATACAGGTTGATTTTGTTAAACAGTGAAAAACTGCCAGGAATGATCCCCGAGAGGGTAAGGAGCAGCAAAAATCATATAGGCACACAGTCAAAAATGCATTACAAGGGAGGCACATTGACTTGAAGGTAAAGATACAAAATTTTTGACAATGCAGCTTCCGACGACGGAAAGCATTCACGAGAACACACACTAGGCGTGCGAGAATGTTTTGTCCCTACTAGTGTTTTAGTTCCATTCTCAAGAGGGCATTGAGCCATAGCACCACTGTACAGCATCTGCATTACCCTTCGTATCACCAGAGGCATTTCTCCGAGCAGGGAAGGCACAGTCACCTGCACGAAGTGCGGATACGCCTCACCTGTGACGCGCTGTGGAAGGACAGCCAGTCATCACACAATAAGGCTGAACTACTGCCAACAATTGACGGCCACCGTAGTGCGGGGATTCCCTATAGCCCACACGACAGTATCGTGAAGGCCGACAGTACTGTCTCTCGTAAAGGTACCCCACCTGTGAATAAGAAAGATGCCACAAATCCCAGCACTGTGGTGAGTGATAAGCCGGCGACAAAACAGTTACCCAAAGCCACGTCTATCAGAAATAAGCCAGGGCCACTGTCAAAGATATTTTATCTCCGCCTTCGAGTGAGCGTACCCACCTCGGGACGCGTGTCGGGCCGTACGTCCCTCGATCTTTTTTATCCTCCGGTGTGGTTACAAGTGAGGTGATACGACACATTACAATAAAGACAATGTTATGAAAAGTATACACAGTAGGAGGTGCCGAGTTGCCGACAGGCACAACAAAGAGACTACTCGACCCCTGCTTCCAGCCCCTCATCTCGTGGGTCATATCCCTGTAATATGAGGTGCTATCCAAAATTTTCGGGACCGGTGCTGCCATCTGTCGAAAACCTTACCCTCGGACTAACGGTCACCGTCACCCTCGAAGTATTCAGAGAAGTTGCAGCATTAGAAAATTACAGCGAAATGCAGGAAGACCTGCAGTGGATAGGCACTTGGTGCAGAGAGTGGCAACTGACCCTTAACATAGACAAATGCCATGTATTGCGAATACATAGAAAGAAGGATCCTTTATTGTACGATTATATGATAGCGGAACAAACACCAGCAGCAGTTCCTTCTGTAAAATATCTGGGAATGTGTGTACGGAACGATTTGAAGTGGAATGATCATATAAAATTAATTGTCGGTAAGGCGGGTGCAAGGTTGAGATTCATTGGGAGAGTCGTTAGAAAATGAAGTCCATCAACAAAGGAGGTGGCTTACAAAACACTCGTTCGACCTATACTCTAGCATTGCTCATCAGTGTGGGATCCGTACCAGGTCGGGTTGACGGAGGAGATAGAGAAGCGCATTTCGTCACAGGGTTATTTGGTAAGCGTGTTAGCGTTACGGAGATGTTTAGCAAACTCGAGTAACAGACTCTGCAAGAGAGGCGCTCTGCATCGCAGTGTAGCTTGCTGTCCAGGTTTCGAGAGGGTGCGTTTCTGGATGAGGTATCGAATATATTGCTTCCCCCTACATATACCTCCCGAGGAGATCACAAACGTAAAATTTGAGAGATTCGAGCGCGCACGGAGGCTTTCTGGCAGTCGTTCTTCCCGCGAACTATATGCAACTGGAACAGGAAAGGGAGGTAATGACAGTGGCACATAAAGTGCCCTCCGCCACGCACCGCTGGCTGGCTTGCGGAGTATAAATGCAGATGTAAATGTAATAGTTCCCATCCGCACATACATACCAGTCCCAGCACTTCTGCCACTGGTCAAACATTTTCTGGAAGTCCTGTTCTTTAAGGGTGTTTAAAACCGCCAGCAATGCTTCTCAAACCCTCTCTAGAGTGTCGAACTGACGGCCTTTCAATTTGAGTTTCGGTTTTGGGAATAGCTCGAAATCGCAAGGTGCCAAATCTGGCGAGTACAGTGGGTGGGCTACAACCGCCATCTTGTTTTTTGCCAAAAAGGTCCTGGTGAGCAAGGACGTGTGACAGGGCACACTGTCATGATGCAGCAGCCAGTTCCCTCGACACTAAAGTTCGGGCCGTCGTCACCGCACATTTTCACAGAGCTGTCGCAAACCTTCACAGTAGTATGCGGAATTCACTGTTCGGTTGGGTGGGACGGATTCTTTGTGGACAATTCCCTCGGTATCAAAGACAAAGATGATCGTGCTTTTCACTTTGCTCTTCGCCTACCTTACTCATTTGGGTCTCCGAGAGCCCCAGCTCTTCCACTGGGACGACTGTTGCTTTGTCTCGACACTTGTCGAATCATTGCAAGGGTCTCCATAGCACTTTTCCCCAAGATTCGCACAAAATGTGATACACGCGCACTTTTCTGTTTGCAGATCCGTAGTAAAATCGCCAAAGACCAAACACAGAATATTACGGAAATCACTGTTGACACGCAACACGTCCTCCCACCTGACCTCCTGTCACTCTGCACACTGACTCGTCAGATATGCAGCTCTCACCATCTAGCGATGCAAAGATCCACTACTCGTACTTTCCAGATGGCAGCACCTGTCCTGAAAATTTTGGCTCCACCTCGTATGACTATTGCAAAACATGTCCCACACATCCTTCCACCATATACTCCAGTCCAGTCACAAGCATCACATATCTCATCAAAGGCAGGGCTACATGGGAAACAAGTCCTGTGATCTACAAATTAAGCTGCAATGTTCTACACAGCTATCCGTCTGCACAAATGCCCAATGACAAGCTGTGGCAGAGAAACAGCTGGGCTACCCTGCCCGACAACGTTCTCCGTTTCGGTGACTGCTTCCGGATCCTTCCTACCGACACCAGCTTTTCTGAATTGCACAGGTGGGAACTCTCATTGCCATACATTCTACATTCTGGTAACCCTCCTGGCCTCAACCTTCGTTAATAATTGTCCTTCACCCATCTAGCCCCTTCCCTGTTCCCATTCAAGCACTACACAGTCTTCTACACCAATGCAACCACCGTCTTTTTACCTCTTTCCTTTACCACTAACCCCCCCCCCCCCCCAAACCTCCGTCTAACCTCCTGACTGCATCTAACTGCCCCACTCTTTCCACCCCTCCCTTTATGCTCCCACAAGCAGGACTTTACTGTACCCCATCCCTACCCTGCCATCCCTCCCTAGAGGCCGTCAGCTGTCGCCGTATTCCAGCTCGTTCTCGTAAGCGAGACTGAGCAGTGAGAATGCTGCCTGTGAGACTATTGTGTTCCGACAGCGCGGTCTCGATAATGAGGCGACCTGACACTCTCGGCTCGCCACCCGCAGCACTGCCGGTCGCACGGGGCCGTTCCGAACGCGGGTCGTACTGTGTGCGGCTATCCGAGTTACGAGTGTACTAATAAGGAACACGCACTTGTGACATATCACAGTTGTGCTGGTATGTATAAAAGCATTTTGGGACATTTAAGACACATTTCAGTCGCACGAATCAAGACTTAGACATTCGAACAAATCCAGTCCACGTAATTATAAAAGTAAAGCTGCCAAAGTTTCCTGTAAAAGTGCTATCAGTGGTGGCATTCTGGTTACTCAGAAACTGTCATGTAACGGCGACAAGGGAAATCGTGAAATCTTACGATAAAGCAAGAGACGACGACTGTAAATTATTTCCTACATGAAGATATGCTTATCGTGGGGTCTAAGCTGAGCATTAACATGAAGTCATTTCTTGCAGTAGCAAGGCAAACTTTCCTGCCTACCATAGATATTAATGTTGAATTTTGTGTGTGTGCATTTTGTAATTACGGTTGTTTTTAAAGTGACTTCTCATTTTACAAATGTTTCCTATTTCGTGTGTAACTGCGCACGCGCAAGATTTCCTTTCGCAGAATTAGTTTTGAAGTTTATTGCCTTTATGCTTGTGTTTATTTCTTCCTCTTTATTTAGCTATTATCCCTGTTTCTTCACTCTTAGACGACTTAATACGGTTCATTGTATTTATTACGACCTCCGTCAGCATTAAAGATTGCCGTCAACTAGGGCAAGGTTGTTAACATATTATCTGTTTCCGACTTAATTTTGTAAAGTTTGCTATCAAAGCTAATTGTGTAACTTTTGCGTTTTATTTTTATTTTGTTGTAGGCCCCAGTTCTATAACAGATATTTCACTTTTGCAACAATGCTGTACAGGTAGAATGTTTGAGAAGGCAGATGACTTTGGAACAGTCTTTCGCAGGCTCTGTAGCTACATACTTGGAACGCTTCAAGGAAACAACCACCTTCTGAGGTGCTTCACTTTTCAGGTCATAGGTGCTTAATGTATTCATCACTGTACGTAGTTCCCATTTGTTATCGTTCGATACCCTTCCGTTAACCATCACTGCCTTGCAATTATATTTTTATATGCTATGTTTTCCGACTGAAAATATACAAATCACAGCAACAGGTATAAGAAAAACTACAAAAAGCCAGATCCACCTGTTGCTAAAGCTGAAAGAACCTTAAGATTACGATGCTTGAACTCAACGAAGAGAAATGCATTATGGAATAATGTTCTGAGGTAACTCATCACTTAGAAGGAAAGTACTGATTGCACAAAAGAGAGCAGTAAAAATAATATGCGAAGTTCACTCACGGAAATCGTGCAGGCACAATAATCTTCAAGGAGGTTGGCATTTTAACTGTAGCGACAAAATACATATATTTGCTAATGACATTCGTCATAAACAGCCCATCACAGTTTGAGAAGAACAGTGATGTAAGTAGGGAGAACACTAGAGGGGAAAAAAGCTTTACAGAGGCTCTCCTGCTCGGAAGGTAGGAAACGAGGTACTGGCAGAAGTAAAGCTGTGAGGACGGGCCGTGAGTCGTGCTCGGGTAGCTCAGTCGGTAGAGCACTTGCCCGCGAAAGGCAAAGGTCCCGAGTTCGAGTCTCGGTCCGGCACACAGTTTTAATCTGCCAGGAAGTTTCATATCGGCACACACTCCGCTGCAGAGTGAAAATCTCATTTTGGAAATTCTATCATTGCTTGGGAACACGAAGTCCTCGAACGGCTAAAAATGGTTTCCAAGTAGCCAAACGTAACCATTTCCAGTTGATTATTGGTTCAGTCCATTCCACATAAACACAGTCCACACCATTACGGAGCCACCACCAGCTCGCACAGTGCCTCGTCGACAACTCGGGTCCACAGCTTCGTGGGGTGTGCAACACTCTCTAACCGTACCGTCCGCTCTTACCAACTGAAATCGGGACTCGTCTGACGAGGGCAAGATTTTCCAATCACCTATCGTCCAATCGGTACAGATACGAGCCCGGGCCACTGCACGCGATGTCGTGCTGTCGGCAAAGGCACTCGGACCGGTCGTCTGCTGTCGTACCCCAGTAACGTCAAATTATGCTGCTCTCACCTAACACATATGCTCATCGTATGTCCCACACTGATTTCTGCAGTTATTTCGTGCAGTGTCGCTCGTCTGTTAGCACTGGTAACTCTAGGCAAATACTGCTGCTTTCGTCGTTATGTGAAGGCCTCGGGCCACTGCACTGTCTTAAGATAGGTTATTCCTGAAATTCGGAAATTTCTCAAGTATAAACACGACACTGCTGCTACCACTGTCAGGTAACGATTTAACTGCGCCGGGTAATATTTACGTACGCTGCCTGACAAAATGGGCAAAGCATCCAGAAGAAACGGTCTGATGTCAACATAAATTCATACTGTACACAATGTCAGAGGACACGTAAACGACGATCGGAGGTGGAACGGCCACCAAAATGCACTAGTGTCGTCAGCAGGCTAGGTAGGGAACACGAGTGGGAACTGGGTCACACGTCAGGTGACCGCCGTGAAGGACACGGAGGTGCCACACACCCGAGCGAGACGTTACCGGCTCCCGACAGAGTTTCAGAGGAGACTCTGCGAGGGTCTCCGTCAGTCCGACCGGCCGAACTGTGCGACACACAGGTTTCTAGGGTATCCGGACACGACAGTGGCTCGATGTCCGTCTGCACTGAACTCGGTAGCAGGTGTACGCACTGTCGAGGTTCCGGCCCGACACGTCTGACGTACTGTGCTCCGAGCACATCTTAATACTTTCCCGCCTGTGTCTGCCGTCTGAGAACGAGTAACCGACTCACCGAAAAATGCACTATCACTCAGACACCGGCAGTAGCCGGACGAGAGAATTATCGTCCCACGCATCAGCTGCTGTGAGCACCGTAACACAAAAAGTCGAGTTCGGAGTGACGTCGTGACCTGGAAGTGTGGACTGCTGCGGCACCTCACTCTGTTCTGTGAGGAACTGCGGTTCCGTACTATCCTCGACGCCCACTGTCGACGAGTACGGCAGAGACCTGCTGCCCTATTCTGTACCGTTCGGTCACTCTGCCGACCGGTTCGGTAGGCGAGTGCACCGAGCGGTAGAGTTGTCGCGACCGAGCCTCCGTGCAGTTCTCCGAGTCGTTCGGTAGCCAGTCTGTATGGCTACACCCGAGGCCCCGTGCCGTCTCTCCTCTCACCGCCCGATCGAGGACGAGTGACGACGGCTGCGGGCGAGCTCACGCGACGACCGCACACCCGGCACGGTGCGCCGCAGTGCCCCCTGCCGAAAGTGGCCAGCTGACAACTACCGGAGAAGCTATTCCCATTACCATTACTGAAAAGTATGTTCACAGTGAATACTGGTGGTCACGTGACACACTGGAAATGATGGAAGAAAATGATAATGTTATTACCTTCAGATCCCAGTGACACTGAACTGGCTTCATGCATTGCTGTGTGTGTGTGTGTGTGTGTGTGTGTGTGTGTGTGTGTGTGTGTGTGTGTGTAAGCACGGTTCCCGACTGGAAACACAATAACATGGAGCAGTTTATGCACGATACGTATCCAACAGACGCACTGTTTTCGTCTACAACCAACAGAAATTTACTCCATACTAGGCTTTTTACACCTTCCCATTTCTTCAATGTGTAAATATTGGTTTCAATCCTACATCTTACTGCACTGGCTTCCTCGCGCTGCACGATTACAGAGAGAGAGAGAGAGAGAGAGAGACCACACGGATAATGACACGTGTAATGTGTTTGAAGTTACGTGCTACGTATTCGGCCACGGCATCTATGCTCGGTCACTAGAACTAGTGCGGGCAGCCTATCCAGTTAGGGTGTGCTCGCCCCATTTCGTATTTTGTGCTCGCTTACTCGGTCGTGCAAGACTCTAGCTAGTAAGACCCCCAGGTCTGTCCTCGCTACGACACGTGTGGGATCAGCTCGTACGTCACCTCTGTCCCACTGCCAGTGTCGACAATCTCGAGGACCGGTTATGACAGCTGTGGGCCGGTTCGTCTCAGGAGAGGACGTGGTGGCTTTACGACACCCTCCAGCTCGCGTGTACCGGCCACAGGGGTTACGACGTCACAGCGATACGTAGGCACGTACTGCCGACTTCTTCGTAAACTCGACTGTACACTGCAATCGTCGTGATAGCGTCGTACACCTTCTCGACCCGTAATGTTTCATTTCGTTTTGTTTCTTCCTCCCCTTCTCGGTGCTTCAGTTTTTTTGTCAGGTAGTGTATAATAACTGCACACAGAGCAGTCGTATACGACTCAGACAGAGATCTATCATTTTTACACCCTCCTCGATATCTTGCGGAGTTATCTCCGGACGTTCACTTCGAAAGACTTACTCCGAGCTTTTGCGCAATCCTCTGTCAGTCTCAAACTGGTGTCATACCACACGGAACTCTATTGTTTCTCGTAATGCAGGTGCGCATTGTAAGGTCTGCTTTTTGTGTCGGTCACTGCACTGCAGCTAGAGATGGTGCCGAACCACACACAATCCGGCGGTCTCAAAATAGTTCACCTGCACGCTCACACAACCGAATAGTACAGTGTACCGGCAATCGTTCCTGCTGTAGCTGCACGTGATCCGCAATTCCCTCGTCTTTCAGCCGACCTACTACCCGTTGTTGCAACACATCCACATAATAAACACCTTTCACATTACATTTGAAACAATTACGGGACGAACAGGTATCGTGACATCTCGGCCTTTGTACTACCACAAGACAGGTACCTTCCCATCTCTTCCAGTAAGCGAAGTGGCACAGTGGTCAGCACACTGGAAACACATTCTGGAGGATGACAGTTCAAAAATCCACATTGTCAGGGTATGAGATTTCCCAAGTGTCTTGTCGCTGTTTTTTTTTTTTTTTTTTTTTTTTTTTTTTATGAATTGTTTAATGAGGGGAGGAATCTCGTGCCAATTTTGAATATACATGAACAAGCTCTATTATCAGATCTGTTCATATGTTCATCTAGAAAAATTGTACACACATTACAAGTTTAAACACTTCTTGCGAAGATTCGGTAAGGAATGGGTCTCGTTTCGTGTCATTTGTTAGTTTTCTGGGGTGTTCCACACGAGTTTTGTGCCGTCCTAGAAATACTAAATCGAAAATCAGTGTGGTGACGTGTGGAGTGCTCAGTGATGGCAAGGAATCTTCTGCACGAAATGTGACGTCGTGGGATAGCGATGACCGGGAGATTAATAATTTACAGCAAATACTGATGTATGTACTCTTGCTTTTTGCTTTTGGAGTTTGGTGTTAGTGCAAAGGAGATGCACCTAACCAACTGACTTCTGACTGAGTTTGTAATCAAAGATGTAATAACAGCCTTCACACAAATCGTAGTTGCCGAGTTCTGGTTTTGCATTTAGGAAGAGTTTATCAATGAGTTGGGGGTTCACAGACTGCTCGGAGCTGAAGACTGGCGACGACGTGACTTAAAAACTTGAACTCTCACGACATCTAGCCATTTAGATCATTTTTCCACAATTTCCCTAAATCATTCCAGGCGAATGCTTTGTCGGTTCCTTCAAGAAGAGCACGGCCGACTTCTTTCCCCCTACTTTCACAATCCGAGCTAGTGCTGCTGTCGACAGTACATTAAAATTCTAATCTTCTTTCCTTTCCGGTGTTTTCTTGTTCACGTGAAACACAACTAGCTCTTTATACTCACTTAGTAACGAGTGCTATCACCAGCGGAGGTCAAATTGATTCCACACTTTTAGATTTCCAGAAGGCTTTCGACGCCGTTCCTCACAACCGTCTTCTAACCGAACTCCGTGCCTACGGAGTATCGCCTCAGCTGTGCGACTGGATTCGTGATTTCCTGTCAGAAAGGTAACAGTTCGCAGTAATAGATGGAAAGTCGTCGAGTAAAAGAGAAGTAATATCCTGCGTTCTCCAAGGAACTGTTATAGATCCACTATTGTTCCCGATCTGTATTAATGACACAGGAGACAATCTGAGTAGCTGTCTCAAATTGTTTGCAGATGATGCTGTCATTTACAATCTTGTAAAGTCATCAGATGATCAAAATAACTGGAAAAATGATTTAGACTTCTCAAATCTGAGGGCTGTAAATTCAACTAAATACTTAGGGATTACAATTACAAATAACCTAAATTGGAATGATCACATACATAATGTTGTGGGCAGAGCAAACCAAAGACTGCAATTCATTGGCAGAACGCTTAGAAGGTGCAACAGGCCTACTAAAGAGACTGCTTACACCACGTCTGTCCGCCCTATTCTGGAGTATTGCTGTGTGGTGTGGATACATGATACATGAACTGGGGTGGCAATCATTAAAACGAAGGTATTTTTCGTTGCGCGCGATCTTCTCATGAAATATCAATCACCAGTTTCCTTCTCTGATTGCAGAGACATTCTGTTGGCAGCCACCTACATAGGGAGAAATGATCATCACGATAAAATGAGAGAAATTAGAGCTCGCACAGAAAAATTTGTGTGTTCGTTTCTCCTGCGCACTGTTTGAGGATGGAACGGTAGAGAGAGAGCTCGAAAGTGGTTCAGTGGACCCTTTGCCGGGCACTTTATTGTGAATAGCAGAGTAATCGTGTAGATGTAGATGCTTTCATATAACAGGGATTTTCCTTAGGCTAGAAAACGACATTCTTCCTGGGGGAACTGCAATGTATCACGCATTTGTCAGAGAGTAATACTGTCAAGCCAGATAGGGTATTCGGAAACTGTGCCAAGAAAGCAAAGCAGGTTGCAACTTGCTGGTCTGTTTTGTTGTGAGATAATTAATTTACAAACATCGGTATAGATCTTTTAAATTTCAAATCATTTTTCTTTTAAGTGATCATGGATTCGTGACAGTGCTACTTTTCAGTTCAGTTGCCTTTCTGCCATTGTATTTCACTGGAGACTACTTAACAAACTGAATACATATTTGCTCGCACATTCTCTTATATTCACTACACAGCCTGTCTAATAACGTCTGAAACTGAAAGCAAGCTCTGACCAACCGTGTAGGGCCATTTTACGAGTCGGGGCCGCGCCAAAGTGACAACTGAGGGCATTTGTTATCTCTGTTGCTGTTCATCTTGTCTGCGCATTTCTGTGCACCCACACACATCGTTAATCACTACTGGGTCCACTTATCAGTAGCGGCTTCGCAACTGAAACGGACAATGCAATACTGACACCGACATTTTTCATCAGTTTCGGAGCAGTCTGTGTGTGGTATATGCATATAATACACACCAAAATATTTGTCAGGAGCTGGTTTACTACCTAATAAAGTTTATCTGAATTTTGTGCTACGTTCAGTCGCTAATGTAACTTGAACTGGTAACTGCCTGGGAAGTAGAAATGGTTGAAAAAATTTCTACTGTCATAATTAATGTTTTTGGAAAGCTCGGAATTGTGCCATTCCCTATTTAAATAATGAAACACTGCACCAGTTACGTATTCTTTCACACTCAGGACGACAATGTTTCGAGAATTTATTCTCACAGTCAGGGGCAAATAATTACACGAGTATTTTGTTTGAAGTTTACACGTACGTTATTCTGCCTCTTTTGCAGTGTGCTGTAGTCGTCATTTTGAGGTTGTAAGGTACTGTGCCTCCTCCATTATACAGAAAACCATACACACGCAAATCATCACACACATTGTTTGAGTGTGAAACACTAACATAAAAATATTTGAACTTGACAATTGAGAATAAATTCTCAAAACACGCCTCATTAAGCACGAAAAACCGTGTAAATAGTGCAGTGTTTCATTATGTAAACAAAAAACATTTGAGCAAAATGAAAAGAGCAAAGGTGACAACTGGCACTACAAGTGGCCACACAACGAAACACGCAAAATGCGGGTTTGAGTAACACAAATGTGTCGTGACAATCACGAATCTGTCCAAGCATAGTAGAGACAGTTCTAAAATGGCCGCGAGCTGTCACGATACCTCTGCTCGAGCGAATCCGGTTACCCCCATCTGCCATCTGATTTGCAGAGTAGAGTGCCCTCGTGTCAAAAAATTTAGTCACATAACATTTGTAAACACTACTTGAAGGTCAATGCTATGCCAATGTCATTTTTTTCTCAATTTACATAAGTTTTTCCTCCTACTGTTTAAACTGCAAGGAAATTACGTTACCACAAACATTGTGAACATAGAAAATTTGCAGAGTGATAAAAAAATGTCTTAGAGTGTAAGAAAACATTAATTGCGGGAAAGTAAAAACAGGATTGTACTGTAATTATTCCCTCAGTCGTACGAAGAGCGATACCGAATCTTCCCGGACACCCCGCAGGTGTCGCCACACGTATATGAAAGTTTTTGTTATTTAGGACAGTAAATGGAAAACTTTAACGAGTCATACTGAAGAACTGCGGGCAAAGTAAGAGCTTACTCTGCACGGCACAGGACAGTCTACGGGCCAGCTACAGCTTTGGGACAGGACGCACAGGGATGCCGACTGCCACTCACCCTTTACTCTCGAGTTCCTCTCCCAGCCGATTGACACTCTCGGAGTCCATAGCTGCCAGCAGGTCATTCACCACCTTCGCTTCCTTCTTGAAGGCCTTGCCAATGGCCCCCTTGTTGGGTACAGGCTCTGTGAACAGAAACCAAACAGTCAGTGCAGGCCCGTCACAGGAGAATTACGAGTGGACTTCAAAACGTGAGCTATAAATTATTGTGGCAGGGCAAGTAACTTTCACTGAATGCTGTACTACTCTTCAAAGTAACACACACACACACACACACACACACACACACACACACACACACACACACACAGTCACACGACAACCACGCACGTCAACAAAAGTTTTGCATCACCTCGGTTCTGAGAGGTCCTGAACCTCTACAGAAAATTTGAATAGAGATCATCATAAACATCATTTCCACTCTTTGTACTGCCCATGAAAACCACACCAACATACAGCGAGTCAGAGGTGGTGGTCCAGATTGCTGTACCCACTGGTACCTCTATTCCCAGTAGCACATCCTATCGCATTGATACATGCCTGTATTCATCGTGGCATACTGTCCACAAGTCCATCGAGGCACTGCCGGTCCAGATTGTCCCACTCTTCGACAGTGATTTGGAACAGATCTCTCAGACTGGTCGGTTGGTCACGTCGTCCACAAACAGCCCTTTTCATTCTATCCCGGGCACGTTCGATAGAGTTTGTGTCTGGAGAACACGCTGGCCACTCTAGTCGAGTGACGACGTTATCCTGCAGGAAGTAACTCACAAGATGTGCACGAGGGGGGCACGAATTGCCATCCACAAAGACGAGTGCCTCGCCAATTTGCTGCCGATACGATGCCATTCACATATCGTACAGCCATTACAACGCCTTCCGTGACCATTGGCGGCACACGCTATAGAAAACAGCAGGGAACCTCCACCTAACTGCACTCACTGGACAGTGTTGCCTCCAAACACGTCTCCAGTGATTGTCAGGACGAAGGCATACGCGGCACTCGTCAGTGTAGAGAATGTGATGTCAATCCCGAGTGATCCATTTGACGCGTTGTCAGGCCGATGTGTACAGCGCTGCAGGGTGTCGTGGTTGCAAAGATGGACCTCGCCACAGACATTGGGAGTGAAGTTGCGCACCGTGCAGTCTTTTGTGCACATATTCAACACGGTGGCATTGTTGTCAGGGTTCCTCCGAGCCATAATCCGTAGGTAGTGCTCATCCACTACAGTAGTAGCCCTCGGGCGGCCTGAGCGAGGCATGTCATCACCAGTTTCTGTCTCTCCGTATCTCCTCCGTGTCCGAACAACATCGCTTCGGTTCACTCCGAGACTCCCGGACACTTCCCTTGTCGAGAGCCCTTCCTGGCACAAAGTAACAATGCGGACACAATCGAACCGTGGCACAGTCGAACTACAGACAACACGAGCCGTGTACCTCCTTCCTGGTGAAATGACTGGAAACGATCGGCTGCCTGACCCCATCTGTCTAATAGGCGCCGCACGTGCACGGTTGTTTACATCTTTGGATGGGTTTAGTGACATCTCTGAACAGTTAAAGGGGCTGTGTCTGTGATACAATACACACAGCCAACATCTACCTTCAGGAGTTCTGGGAATCGGCGTGATGCAAAACTTTTTTTTGACGTGTGTATTTTTCGACAAAGTCGACAAGAGTCCAAATGTTCTACAGACAACACAAATCCACTCCTCAGTCACGGAACTGTCTAAGAATTCCCGTGAGAACGTCCTCGCCGTCGAAAAATCTGCGAGTGCTGCAAAACGGTCCCTTCTATTTCCGAACGCAGTTATCTGGTCGACGTCTGTGGCCTCCCTCCACCCACGCCTCTGAGGCCTCAGTCACACTGTCGGCACCGTTTCACCACGTCCGGCCGCGACATTTCGAACAGTTTATATGCTGACACAGATTGGTGGTGAATCGTATACAATTTAGATGCTCTGCCCAGAAGAATCGTGCCACCCCACATCCTCAGACGGTGGCGTACGTTTCCAGTTGCCGTGCCTTTCCTCTCGCACACTGTGAAGCACCTGCAACTGAACTGTCTCTGCAGAAAGCCCACAGCACGTACTCTCCTCGGACGAGCACCACTCTCACTGCGCACCAGGCTCGATGTGGGACGGCACGTGTGAGTCACTTTTTGAAATCGACTCATCGTACGGTACAGTTTTGTTACCCGTTCCTGAATGAGTTAAACAGATTTTTTTGACACCAAAATTGTCATCTCGAAGAGGTCACTTCATATTTTGTCACGAATCCTGTCGGAAATTATAGCCGAATTACTGACCGACTGCGACAGGTTCACATTCTAACTGTGAACAGTAGTGTCTCTGCAGGGTGGTAACTGCTCGATTCGGAGGCCTATTCCGTCCTGCAATTTGCTTACAGAAAAGTTGTATCCACTACCGAGGAAACACTGTGTGTAACTGGAGGCCCCGTGGACAATGTGTGTGACCGTCAGTTACAGGGATCGAGAAGAACGGAGCACGGACCCAGTCGACATTCGCACCGACAGTGACGTCGAGGCAAGAATACGCGTTGCAGTCTACTGAATCTATTAACCGACAACCGACAGGCACGAGAAAATGGCAATGGCATGTCAAAAGCTGTACTGCGCTCTAGTAAAATATTTAAAATAATAAAGTAAGAACTCCATTTATGGAGAAATCCTACATCTGTGTACTGGATGGTTATAATTAAACTGACAGTGTTTCAAGTGCTGCAGGGCGGGCTGTATACATTGCAGGATGCCGAAACATCTCGGGTACATTCATTAATCGGTGCAGTCGTGGAGTATGCGGGAGAAAAGAAAAATAGTTCGACCTTCTGATACTGGGTGAAATATGGCACTGTAAGCAGTCCGAATGTGGTGTGGGTGCAAAGGAAGGGGAGGAACAGTCAAACACATGACGGCAATAGTGGTTCTGGCTCACTCGTTAGGGTACGGACACAAGTTACGTCGCGTATTCGTATACTCTCCCGACTCGGCAGCAAACTGCATCTGTAACGGCACCGTCGACTGTTGCTCACAGCGTTTCTGGTGTAATCGGAGCAATATGCTATCTTTTAGGTCAGGAAGAGTCCGGATACACCCCTGATTGACAACTTTCACATATTACACAACTAGTAATCAGAGGATCTGGAAGGCTACACATATTGAAATTGCCTAGAGAAGATGCAGTCATTAGCGAATGTTTCTCGAAGCAAACCTTACTGCTGGCAACTGACGTGGGGCCGTCCCATCTCCCATAAAAATAGTGGTGTGACACAGTTGTGTTCTGAAACAGCTGGAATCTCGTGTTACACGAGGAGATCCTCACAACGTGCAGATGTCACTGTACACCTGACGTGCTCTCGAGGTGTCATCTCCTGTGAAGCCACACTGCACAGTCAGTGGATGTTCCTGCACAACATGTGGCAGAGCAGAGTCCCACACGAGACAGTTCCGTGCATTCAGGCACCGTGCAAAAGAGCATTCCCCAGCCACGTGTCATCCATTTCCGTGTGTGTCAAAAAACACGAGGGCAAAGTCACGGCACTGTAGCCGTCTCGAGGCTCGGTGGACGTACAGGATACCTGTGCCAAATACACCGCAATGTTTTTGAACTGTCGACCAGGGGAGAGAGCATTCTCCTGATGCAGCTCGGGCGCTGGCTGCAGAATTTGAGGCACGTGCCGTACGGTCGGCTACGACAGCAGCAGCTCCGTCGACGACTGCCGTGAGAACGGGGCTACCTCCCTCTCCCTGCGGAACCATTTAAGTTACCTGTTTCTCCAAAGTTCTCGATACTATCCTTCGGTCCATTTATTGACGCAGGTCGTCTTTACAGCTCTTTCTGTCGCCAATATTCCTCCGATGCAGTGCAGTGCACGGTGTTTCTTCTCGACAGCCACTGCATTTCGTACGGAAAACTTCAGCCTTCTTAAACCTTTATATCGGCAGTCGATTTACAAAAACAATCAACACACAGTGCTGAGCAACAAACAGCAAACTACCATCAAAATAAGAAACACTTCATATTCTGACTGCTTACAGTGCTATATTTTCACCTGCTGGCAGAAAGCATACTCCAGATGCAAATCAATTAATGAACACACATATGACATTTCAGCATCCTGCAACGTATACAGCCCAGACTGCGGCAGCCAGAACACCGTCAGTTTAATAATAATCGACCAGTATCTGGAGCTAAATCCAAATTGACAAACCAAATCTATGAAACCTCTTCTCAATGCTAAAATTTAAATATGAGGTACTTCAAGTATTCTAAGCTAATGCAGGTATCCGACAAGATGGTGGCTCGTCTCCACTCCTTTTCAGCTCCATCTTGAGCTATTCTACGTAGTCTCCCCACACGAGTACAACAAACCGAGAGCTTTTATCGACACAAGGAACATTCGTACACTTCTTTGGAATGTTGTTTAAATTCTGTACCACACTGGCTGAAATGTCTGTTATGTCGTCAACTCTTTGTGTGAATGTCTGCACATTGTCGTTTTGTGGTAGGTTCTTCAATAACACTAAGTCTCGTCACCTGTGAAGATTTTCTTCTAGAATAGACTTGTCTGCATTTTTCATTTCAATTGAATTGCAGGCATCATTTTTGTTCCGGAGTCGAAATGTGCTGGAGAAACTTTGCACACACTTTTCTCCTCTTCAAAACATTCTGGAGAATGGCTCAGACACTCGATTTAGGGCTATTGGTCTGTTGCAGTTTGTGATGCGACAACACTGAGATAATACAGCCCCTACATCACTACTTAATACTGCCTCTCTGCAATCGACTGGTCAGATGCACATCTGTTGTTTACAGTTGTTATTTCAAGCTGCTACCATAGTTATCAGTATTACTTATATGCCAGAAACAAAGTCTGTGTTGGAAATTTTTGGATGGATGCTGTAGATGTTTATGAGTGCTTGGTACTGAATTGTGAGCTTGAGAAATTACATGTAAGAGAAGGAAGAAGTATAAGGGTAATACTCGTACGTTTAACAACTTCAGAATTTTGTTAATTAAGAAGTAATAATGAAATTTATCAAGGGAGATTAGAAACTATACAAAAAAAAAAAAAGAGATTACTCTTCATTCAGCTATTTACAGACTGGATGACAGTGAACTAAAAGGATCTTCAAATATGTTTGAGGAGGAAAAAATTCACAACCTCCAGGTCAAAAATGTCAGCGAAGGCTCAGAAAAGAACAACAAACAAAAAGAATGAATAATGGAAAGAGAAATGTTTACGAGGTCAGTTTTAAAAACAAAAGTTTCCGATGAATAGAGGAAAAGAAAACATACACAAAATAGTCTGAAGAAAGGAAATAGAAGCAATGAAGGAATACTATAAGAAAAGGAAGGAATACCACAAGACGAAGAATTTGGAATTGGAGCATTGTATTTTGAAGGGCCTAATGCAGATAGGAGAATCAACAACTTTCTTTGTAACATTTACACAAAGAAAATACTAAAATTTCTCTGTCTGTCAAACTAAGTCAATCATGAATGTGTTGCATTAGGGTCAATCAATTCGAACATATGCATTTTTATTTACAGCAAATAATGCGAGGCAAACTGAAAGTTACATAAGTTGCTCGAAACAACACAAAAAATAAGGTTTGCAAAAAGTTATCAAAATAGTAATAAGTAATAGTCTCACTTCACAACACTGCTCTATTCAACTGAATGTGCGGGTGAAGAAACGAGGAAAAAAAATTTAGCAGGTACTTCGAGTGGATCGTGGCAGTGACAAATTAATGTATGTTATTACTTTTCCCAACAAATCACACCAACAGAATCCAGTATGTTCAAAGTCATCTGAACGTTTGATAGTAGTATTTACATCTTGATATGAATGCTGTATTACAACAGATTTTCTTACACAGCTGTCTTTGGTGGCCAAGTTATGTAGGGTATAAAATATATTTTATAAAAACATATTCAATAAAATGTATTTAAGGATTTTTTACCAATTATTATTAGTAAGTAACTACCAAATAATTATTTTGGTCCTGTTTCAAGTTAAACAAGTTAGTATTGAACAAACACAACTTGATATACGTTTTGAATGTGGACCGTCACTGCACTTATCAGAGCAGCACACAGTACTGCAATAAGAAACCACCAATTTGTTCTCATTCACTGTGATCATTATTTTGAACACTGTGGTCGTAAAACTAAGAAAAGAACAGTGAAAATTACTTGTACTACGTATCTCTTAACAGTGAGCTCCAAATCGTATCACACCTTGGAAGGTTGGTTGTCATTTGATTTATCTAGGATATGAGACAGCAAAACATCCGTAATGTCTTTAATTCCCCAGTTTTTAAAATGTGAACAAGTTACAACATGCGAAGAATTCAATATCTTACTACATAGTTTGGTTTGAGTAGTGCAAAAGTGAAAACAGTGAAGTAACGATATTTTTACAAAGTTAGAAAACAAAAGAGTATACGTCTGAACTAGTTGCAGGCATTTTCTGGAAGTATCCGACAAAGATTCGAGTACTGCAATTTTTTTTAAAAATGAAAGAAGTTATATAGTATAATATGGGACGTGAAAAATTAACTTGATAAATTTCTGAAGTCTGAAAAACATCTCGTGTGCCAAGTGTAAAGCATATCACTGTTTAACGCTATATAAATCGTGTAAGTAACAACTTAATACCAGCTATCATATAACACAGTCTCTGGATCTTACTAAGAAATTCATTTCCTACTAGAACCTGCAATAAAAGAATAATTTATATAAAATACAATGTCTGCATTCCCACAAACAGTCTCACACCCTGTAGGTTTATCACAGTAATGTACTGTGAGAGAAAGCATCACAGTCAGGGGCACACGATAACATGCACTCTTATTTATCACCGAGATGAGGCTGTTATGCCACATTTACCCATGTATAATATAACCCTGAATATAAAATGACATCCTTCTCTCTCTCTCTCTCTCTCTCTCTCTCTTCGAGAGGCTTCTTGAGACAAATTTATTTGTAACATTTTCTGACTAATCAAAATTAGTAACTATTTTACTGACATAAAATATCTGCCTTGAAAGTTAACATTGTATGTATTCTAAATTTATGCCATTTACTTGTTGTCTACATTTTAGTTAAACCGGGAAAACTAAAATAAATGAAAAGAAATGGTTTACATTAATTTTCAGACAATTTTCTTTTCTATATTTTTTTTGTTTACTAACATTGTCGTCTGCGGTGTTACTATTTTTAATCACCACCACCACCACCACCACCACCACCACCATCTTGATGGCATAGCTGTGAAATTTGTATCTTCATTGTCACATTTCTTCCGAATATGTTGCAATTTCCGATTTTGTAGTTATCGTGGGAGCTGAGTGAAAAGCTGTTTTTTATCCAAATAAATCTTATTTCACTTCCATACTGACGTGAGAATGTTACAGTGTCATGCTTTCAAATGTATTGTCTGCCCACCGTTCTCTCATTGGCTGTGGACAAGTGGCAGCTGACACAGCCCCTTTCGTTCTTGTTATACGTCACAGTGAGCATCAACAACGTTGCAACACAAAACACAAGTACGCCACTGGTGACTGTGTAGACTTCTACCAGTTCCTGCAAAACCGAATACTATCGTATTTATCCAATTTGAAGTCAATTAAATTCCAACTGTGTACAGATTCAGGCAAACTCCAGTTTAGATGTGGTAGGCATTTCTAAGAAGCCAAAGTATGTGGTTTAGATTCCCACGGTTGGCAACGGGACATAATTTGCAGCCCACTCACTACTTCCCTCCCCGTACTCATTTAGTTCTCAGCCAAGCCAGTATCACCGTTACCTCTCTACACTTCTGTAGTGCTGTTCTTGAACAGACTGCAATATCTTGTAAGGTGCAAGTCATATGTAACAACACCAACTAATACATAAATAATTACGATTCAGTCCAATCCACAAATTTTCACATGTCGCTAAATCTAGTGACATCTGTCAGTACTATTTCCACAACGGGTCTTGGCACTGTAATTTTTTCTCATAATTATAGTCAGTTTAATATGAATGATTTCATTTGTTAGATATTTCATTTTGGATTAATTTTCCTTCTTGTTTCACCTAAATGACACCATCACACTCTAAACCTCATTAAAAGGTTTTTACTGCATATTCTAGAACATAAACAGTGATTGAATTTCTCATTTGCAACCCACTTAGTAAATCATTACTGTGCCTCTTAATCAAATAAATCACTGATATGGGTTCTGAATCAAGTAACGTTTTCTGAATGTTACCTTTACTTAAAAAGCAGCATTAACGTTTGTACATGGTAACCATATATGTATTAGAACTTTTATTGCAAATTTGTTCAAATACAACAACAGTCTGTTAGATGACAGCATTAAATTCTATGTACTGCCAACTTTAACAAAAATTATCAATTTTAAGCAGACCAATTGATTGCTGTAGTGACTATTTCACAGATTCTCGTGTATCCCTCACAACAGCTTCACACGACTGCTCGAGCAACCTCAATACTGTACGGAGTGCTTCAGCATATCGGCAAGTCTCGAACCTGTTCAAACACGAGTATCGTACAGCCCTTCTGAATTCTTCAAAATAAATCTGCACGTGACCTCAATAAAAGCTTCATCTGTAAATGTAAGACAACATACTCTACGAAACAATCTAAGAATGTCAATCTCAGCAGCAACAGTTTAAACTGCGAATACAAGACGACCCCATATTTTTTGAATGGCAAATTTGGGAAAAAGCCTCGTCTTATAATCGGGTAGGTATGGTACCTGAAATGAGTGACATTTGGGCCAACCAGAAAGGTTTACAGCAAGCCGGGAGCCACCCTAGTAAAAATGTCTCGCTGACACCAGCAGACACAGAACTAGGAAGCCACGAGGACGGCGACAGATTCCGAGCACCTACCTGCGACGTCCACCGTGACGGGCTGTGGCAGTTTCTTCTCGGCAACTAACCGCACCCCCGTCGCCTTCGAGTGCTGCGTCAGGTCGAAGGCGGAGCGGTCTGCGCAGCCCACGCACTCGATCCAGCCCTGCCAGTAACATCTCGCATTAATCTCCAAATAGTTTCTTGTTTACATATTTATTTTCTCCTGTTATGTTTAAACAATATATAAGCTTATTTTGGCTTTATTTCCTTCATCAGTACATCTGCAAAGAATGCCATTTATGTTGATAAATCTGGTTTCTGCTGGTATTATTTTATACGGATAATAACCACAAAGTATGCGTACAGCGTTCAGAACAGCCGCGGCTAGAAGGAAACACTATACAGCCTTGCTATTGGTCAGCGCACACTGTGCACAGAGCACCAGACGCAGCGCGGACTGCAGAGGGAATGCCCAGTACAGGCATAAACACCAGACTTGTTCCACACTGGAATCAGTAGCAGACAGCACCTGAAGAAGACTGTGAGTCACACAGTTGAAATATCGTGCAGGAAAGCCACGAATAACCGGCAGAAACCCAATTTATCAACATGACAACACCTCACTGGGAAAGCGTGAAGAATTACAATGGCATTTATGTATAACCTACATAATTTATAAAAGTTTTTTTGTACAGGACATAAGTCAACCTTGAGTAAACTATTACTGCTGTCTGTAGTTGTTGCATGTAATAGATTTTTTCATTAACGTTTTAAAGTTGTTCGATAATTTAATGTTGCACATATATTGTACTACTTCTTTAATTATTTTGACAGTCATAGAAATTCGAGTTTCACAGCTAGCTGTTTATTCGAAGATATTTATACTGTTGCGGGTCGTGTTTAAGGTGGATCGGTTGTCGTTTGTTACTCTCACGTGTTCTCCAATTCTGCTGACGAAATTTCTTCCCATCTGTCCTATATAAAATTTTCTTAAGTTATTAAAGTCAATTTTGTAGATTCCAGGGTTTAATAATATTATAATATACGTGGCACATCAACCAATCAAACAACTTCAAAACTTTACTGTAAAAAGTATTACATCCAACAACTACAGACAGCAGTAATAGTTCACTCGAAGTTGACATATGTCCACGTACAATGTCAGGGTGTGAAAACAACATCCAATGTAAAAGAAGTTTGCAAATTATATATTATGTAAATTATACATAAATGCAATTGTTTGCAGACATACTGATGAAGGCAATAAAGCTGAAATACACTTATATACTAAAATAAAATATCAAGCAGCATACTGTCTACCAATACTGTGACATAATATATGCTGCAGGTCCCACAGTAATGAAACACATTAAGATTTAATGACAAATTATTTACGGAAACAAACTGTACGTGATGAACAATTTGAAAGATTTTAACCTCTTGTTGACAGTGAATGTGTGAGTGGGCACCGGAGCTACGAGCAGCTCACAGAGCAGGTGTTCCGGGCGACAACCGGTAGAGTTCCTACGGTCCCTTACTATCCCGACTGCAGTACTGTGCCACTGCTGTGAAACACTTTCCTATGGAGTCTCACATGTGGCCGAGAGAGAGCATCGCCACACCTGACAACTCCCGTTAACTGATCTGCCTGGGGAGATTTGTCAGTGGCGGCAGGTGAGTAAAAGAGATGTGTGTTTTTGTACACGAGATGCCCACTAATTTTGATTAACATTCAAATAAAATGTGACAGGCAAAAATTTAAAGAGCAATTATTCTCAGTGTTGATAACACATGTGTATGAGGAGTGTTAAAAAATATTCCTTAATTTGAGAGGTGTTTGTACGAACCAAAATGAGACAAAACTGTCTAGTAAACAGACTCTAAAATGCATACCTTACGAGCTATGAGCACTCGTTCACCTTATTTACTATGAAACAGCTCTTTCTTATTACTAATGATCTACAGAGTGCAGTAAACAAATGAGGACACATTCCTGTGTTACTGTCCACAGATACAGCACACACTTAACATATGTTAGTGTTGTTGCTGTAAACTTTAGTCACAGTTCTGGGTAGGTGCAGCACATATAATAGTTTGAACCGAACCAGTCTGTGCTTTGAAAAGTTTGTGAAACGTCTTTCCACTGCAGTTCTATCTTTGCACTTACCAGCATAAGAGAAGCTTACTATTCTACACAGAAAATTTCAGACAGTATGTTCTGTTACAGTCTGGCAAACGGACGCTACTGTTGAGCCTGTTTCCCGTACACCAAAAAATATTCAGAATGCAGGGTATTATCTGCACAATTACCGAGCCATTTGTTTCAGCAGGTATCAGACTCTGACTTATCAAAACACAAACAGGTTTCATTAGAATTTATCAATATGCTGCACTTACCCAGAACTGTGAATAAGGTACATAGTAACACCACTAACAGATGTTTACTGACTGTTGCACCTCTTGACAATAACAGAGGAATCTACCCTCATTCCTCTACTGCATTCCGTAGGTCATTGGTAACAGCAAAAAGCTTACAGTAGAAGAGAGACGTTTCCCAGTAGCAAAGATAAACAACTGCTGACTGCTCTTAAGGTATGCATTTTAGAGCCTACATTTACTGAACATTATTTCTTGTTTTGGTACATACTACCACCTCTCAAAATGTGGAACATTCTAAGCGATTCAGCCCGGAACCACGCGACCACTACGGTCGCAGGTTCGAATCCTGCCTCGGGCACGGATGTGTGTGATGTCCTTAGGTTAGTTATGTTTAAGTAGTTTTAAGTTCTAGGGGACTTATGACCTCAGATGTTTTAGTGCTCAGAGCCATTTGAACCATTTGAACTTTAACGCTCTACGTCTTGTGCAGATGCAGATGGCTGCATTACTCTTATGTGAAAGTACGATTTTAATGTGCTTTTAATAATTTAGAAATCTGAAACTCATTTAGAAAAAATATGCTAACGATATCTGCCGAGCACAAGTTGGCCCGATTATGGGAGAAATACACGTGCTATCGTGAGACACTGCCAGGCCGGCAATAGCACGGATATTTTTATAATGTAATCGCACACATTCATTTGTACTAATGGAAAAAAATCTTAACACGGAGAAGGAGTTGAGAGACAAAAACAAAAGTTGGCAGGCCGGTTTCAACACCTGACAGATGACACCTAATCAAATTTTGTGCCAGTCGCATAAGGGTAGTAATGTCACTATGAGGCTGCAAATCAAGTTTGCTTTAAATGTACAGTGTAACGGTCGAGAGCACTAATTACTTTTGAGCTCAGACACGGCAATGTTAGTCGAGAATGCCTTTAAGGTGACAAAAATGCCACTATCGACACCTCACAAGTCCAAATGAGGTCACCTAATAGGACGACGAGAGGCCAGATGTTCCTTCTGCGATACCGCAGAAAGACTCGGCAAGAGTGTAGCCACCGTACAGGATTTTACTGGCAGCAGTGGTCGCGAGAATTTACGGTCGCGAGACCGGGCTCTGACAGCCACGTGGCACTACCGAGGGGGAAGACCCCACATTCGGCACACGCCTGCGTAGCGTTGTACTGCACCTGCAGCAGCAATGTGAGCAGGAAGTGACAGGACCAACTGTTACATATTCGTTACTTCGAGGGCAGCTCCGAGCCAGAGGCCCTGTATCGTGCATTCCACTGACCTCAAAGCACCTCCATTTGTGACTTCGGTGGCGCCAAGCTAGAGCTCACCTCAGGGAAGGGTGGAGGTCTTTCGTGTTTTCTGACGAAAGCCGGTTCGGTCTCCGTGCTGGTGACGGCCGTGTGTCAGTTAGGAGACTACTCCAGGGCCCGCGCCAAATCTGTCTGTGTGCTAGCTACGTTGGGGGTGCAACCTGGAGATACTGCCTGGAGTGTGACTTTGTATGACAGCAGGAGCACTCTTGTGGTGATCCCCTGCATCCTGGACATCTGGCTGGTGATTCAACCTGTGGTGCTGCCATTCATTAACAACATTCCAGGGGGTGTTTTCCAACAGGATAACACTCGCCTGTACATCACTGTAATAATCCCACATTTTCTACAGGGTGTCAATGTGTTGCCTCAGCCTGCTTCATCACCAGGTCTGTCTCCAATCGACCACATACGGGACACCATCATCAGACGACGACGACAACAACAGTGCCATCTACAAATGGCATTAACAGCCCCTGTAGAGATCGACCGAGTGCAACAGACGTGGAACTCCGTGCCACAAATTGACATCCAGCACCTGTACAATGCAATGCACTGTAGAGTAAAACGTGTTATTTGTGAAAATGACGTATGTAGTGTGAAAAATATACTGTGTGCAACCCAATATGCGGTCTGTGCAGACGGTGCACCCGCAGTGACATAACACGGCAGGGGTAAGGTGCTGCGTGGTTAGTGCGACACCGCTTACTGGACGTCGACGTTTATTCCTTAATGGTGTCCCTTGAAGGTGTTACGAACACCTCAGAGAAACTGGACACACTGCTATGTAAACGCTCAAGATAAATAGAGACTGTAAATCTTAGATCTCAAGTCGAGTTCAGTACGGGCAGCTATGAGTAATTGATAATTGTATCTATCTTCACAATTAACAATACAGAAGATTATCGTCCGAGATGTGTGCGTCACTTAGTAGCTGGAGATAGTGAGACACACTCTTACAGCATCGCCCTCCCCAGACGCGAAGTCGAGAAGAGTGAGTTCGTGCGCAGCCGTGATACGGAGTAACCGGACTTACACCACATCAAACTGACAGATTCCCCACGCAGTGTTCCCTACTCGTGGTGCGACAGTCAAGTCGTCTCGCACACACACATAAACGGGAAACGTTGCAGCGCGCACGTGCTCGCATTCCACATTCTGGCAGTTACTCCAGTTATTAATGTACCTGCATTTCACGTTTGCAACGGCTTGCCTCACGCTTACGTTAACCTGTGACCCAGCAATGTTAATCACTTAAATATGTTGCCTAGACAAATTTTTTTGCAAAATTTCATTACTGTACATTAATTATTTTTTGGCGTTGCAAATTTTTTTCCGGCAGTGTACGTGTGTTCGATGGTACTGAACTTAACTGAAGACTGTACTATTTTGGTAATAAAAAGTGGAACCTCGTGTCACCACAAGAGGCAGACACGCCAGTTCGAAAGGAGGTGGCGAGTATTCTGCTGTCGGTAGACGAGCAGTAATGGGGGAACGGGCCAGTCAGGAGAGTTCGAAGACTCCGAATGACGACTTGTCGTCCGGCGCCACACGAGCGACAGATCTGTCGGGGACATTTCGACACTCTCGTACCGACGGACGGGGACCTCCGAGCACTGTTGAGGGCGATCATAAAATGTCACACGAAATTGGCGGAAGAAATCACATGCGAGTTCACGAGTGCTACCGGCAGTAAGGCCAACACGATTACTGCCGGCATCGAGTTACACAGAACGGGGTCCGACAGCCGAGCAGGTCCCAGTAAGCTGCAAATTTCTGCATTCGATAATAGGTGACCCTCGAAGTGGAATAGACAGCGACACTACCGGACAGTGGACGTCAGGAAATGAGCGATTCGACACGATGCTTCACACCGTATCCTGTGGTAATCTGATGGGAGGGTTTGGATTTGCCAAATGCCTGGAGAATGTTACCCACTACCCTGTGTGGCACCAACAGTGGAATACAGTACAGGCGTCTTTTTTTAGTTAGGTGGTCCCTTTAATGTGCTTAACAAACTCCTAAATTCAGAAGCATACAAACACATTTCACAGCATTGTGTACTGTGAGGAGTCTAGAGATAACTGTATGTATTGACAAGACAATGCACCCTGTCATAAAGCAGCATCTGTGAGGCAACAGTTTGTGGAGAAGAACATTCCTGCAATGGACTGCCCTACCCTGAATCCTACGCTGAAACCGACGGAACACCTTTCGGTCGAGAAGGAGTCTTAACTTCACTGCAGACACGAGTGTCCCCTGTGACAACCCTCCCCAAGTTTGGCTCTTGAGGAAGAATGGGCTGTCAATCTTCCAGAGATGTTCAGATACCTCACTGACAGTGTCTCTGAGTCGTCATAAAAGTGAAGGGCGGACAGATCACGTATTAATTTCCACTAATACGTGTCTCGATACTTCTCATCAGATAGTGTGCCTCTAGACTGGAGAAACTATTGTTTCCATTAACATTGAAAAGCAAAACAAAATTTTTTACACTTGCAGTCTCCATTTCCAATTTAAAAATGTCAGCAAGACTGTAAAATTAACACTGAAAATACAGTTTCACTCAACATAAACAAACATAATGTATTGAGTATATTACTTGGCAAGGCAAACTGATTATCTGGCAGGGTGGCTATTCAAATTTGGAAAAAAAAATTCCCCGAGAATTCCGAGTGTGAGGAGGAAGACAGTGTCGAGAAGCTCCTGGTAAACTAATGGTGATTGGGAGGGGGGGGGGGGGGGCGCAGCATACCACAAGAATGACTTCTCCCCCCTTTCAGCTGGGCTATATGTCAGCCATAAACAATAGTTTAACTGCAGTATTTGAACGTCGATAATTTAGGTGGAATAATATTCCTATAATTAACACACTTTGAAATATTCAGCACGAGGGCACCTCAGAAAGTCTTCAGACCTATTTTTTGGTAGCCAAAGTATGGTACATAGAGGTAATAACAAATACACATCCTGCTCTACATGTCTCACACTATTTCTCCACATAGTCACCACACCGGTTCACACATCTGTCCAGTCACAGCACTAAATTTGAGACGCCTCGGCGGTAAAGCTCGTCTGGCAGACTGTGGAACCACCGTCGGACCGCCGTCTCGGCTTTGACGTTACCTGTGAATCACTGTCCTCCCAGGAACTTCTTCAGCGGTCTAAAAACGTGGAAATCACTAGGGGCAATGTCTGGACTGTACCGTGGGTGGTCCAGAATCTCCCAGTGAAATGCCCGTAACTTTTCGTCAGTTCAGATCTCCACACACGGTCTCACATTGTCACCGAGCACAGTCACATTGTCCACATCCGGAATCCCTCGGCACCTTCTCCTGGTGGGAGTCTTCAGATGTGACAGTGCGGAATAACAACTGTCGGCATTGGTGGTTGCACCTCGTGGGTCCACGGCTATCCCAGATGGCCACTAACATCAATTTCCAAATAGATGCCACAGAATGGAATTCTTTTGTCACAGGCGAACACACGTTTCCACACTGTGCTCTGCTGCTCAGATTCCAGCAAGAAATGCAGTATCCACGTTTCATCACCGGTAATAATGAGGTCCAGGAAACCTTCACCCTCCTCGGAGTACAATTCCAGACGATTCAGTGAAGACATTATTCGGTTACCTTTCATCCTCTTATCCAACTCTTCAACCATCCACTGCCATGAAACCTTCCGGTATCCTAAGGACACGTGAACAATGTCGTAAACATTCCCATTCGATATGCCAAGCTCCTGGGGAAAGGCCGTGACATGCACATGCCAATCAGATTTCACCATTGCATCCACACTGGAAATGATGTCAACAGTCAGTGACAAATGCAACTCCCCCAATCGCTTATTGTCATACAAGACTTCACATCCTTCATTGAATTCACAACACCAGCACCAGCACCACCACCACCACCACCACCACCACCACCACCACCTCCTCCTCCTCACAGTTCTCAAATTGAAACAGTTTTCCCCCATATGTGGGCTGCATTTCCCTGTCAGTCTCCACCAACGTTTGTCCCTCGCTCCATAGAAAACGAATCGCTTCCGTTGCTGTAATGCCATGGACATGTGAAACACAACCCCCATTTTTAACACTTGGCAGCAGCACCATGTGATAGAGCTACCGGCAGATAAGGCTGGCACACACAAATTCTGGGAATGGATATGTTAACTCCACATTTACAGCCATAATTTGGCTAAAAAATAGGGGCAAAGACTTTCTGATTTGCCATTGTATTTTAAAACTCAATAAAATTCAATCTAAATATTAAGTTAAAAACACAGAATTCCCTGAGATTTTATGAAATTCCTGAAATTCCCAAGATTTCTGAGATTTTTCCAGCTAAAATGTAATTCCCTGAGATTTCCAGGTTTTCCAGAAGAATCACCACCCTGCCTGGCCGTACAGGAAATTAAATTGCTTATTTGACTAGGTAGGCACACTCCAATTCAAAGAGGTGCGTGTCAGTATTTCACAGTTCAAGCGTGAAAAGTGATTACAAAACCAATCGTGGAAAGACACCTTAAAGGGAAGCTGTGAGAACTCAGTGTTAATTATATTAATTTCTGTGATGAGAACGAGAAAGTGTGATAGTATTGACACAGAAGGTGACAGGAGATGATGCTAGCAAATGTCAATAAACGAAAGTAAATGAAGTGTGCAAACTGACACACATAGTGTCAAGTGGAGCACAATTTGAACATCTGCCCCAGCTTTCATCGCACTAACCTGGACATCGGAGCTAGCAAAGAAACCCAAAGAAATGCCTGTTCCATCACTGGTATTCGATCCTCAATGGACAGGTCTTTATATGTGGACAACATGCAAAAAGAACATACACTATGTGATCAAAAGTATCCAGACACCTGGCTGAAAATTATTTACAAGTTCGTGGCACCCTCCATCGGTAATGCCGGAATTCAATACGGTGTTGGCCCACCCTTAGCCTCGATGATAGCTTCCACACTCGCAGGCATACGTTCAATCAGGTGCTGGAAGGTTTCTTGGGGAATGGCACCCCATTCTTCACGGATTGCTGCACTTAGGCGAGGTATCGGTGTCAGTCGGTGAGGCCTGACACGAAGTCAGCGTTCCAAAACACCTCAAAGGTGTTCTATGGGATTCAGGTCAGGACTCGTGCAGGCCAGTCCATTACAGGGACGTTATTGTCGTGTAACCATCCTGCCACAGGCTGTGCATTATGAACAGGCGCTCGAACGTGCTGAAAGATGCAATCGCCATCCCCGAATAGCTCTTCAACAGCAATGCAGGCCTGTGATGTGATAGTGCCACACAAAACAACAAGCAGTGCAAGCCCCCTCCATGAAAAACATGACCACACCATTACAGCATCGCCTCCTCCTTGGAATACTAAAAAATTCATGTTTTTTTTCTGATGAAAAAACTTCAGGTTTTTTTCCAGATGAAAATATTTCCGGGTTTTTTTTCTTTTTTTTCCCCGGATTTCCCAGCTGTCCCATGATATGCACACCTTGTCAGACACTTGTGTAGAATGCACCAGAGTCAACTCCGGTACCTGCAATTCACTCCTCACATGCGTCGTCAACTTCTTTATGCTCCTGACAAATAATTCTCACACATATTCACCTCCTCTGCTGTCAGTCCCAGCCGCTCTGTCTTCTTCCCACCATCTAAGCAGCCAGTCTCCCAGAATGTGTTGTACCACCCACAGATTGTTTTGTCTTTTTACCCGATATACGGTACCCAACTGTCGTCAAACAGCCACGACTGACTCCTTTAAGGTGCATCCACACGATGCCGTTTCTTGCTGTTCAGCTTTGCACAAGCAAATAGATTTTCTACAGTGCAACTATGTGTGCACATCTATGCACGTGTGACTTCCTGGAAATTGAGGTCACCAAAAGTGGGAAACTTTGCACTTTTTAGTAGATGACAGTCAGCTGGGAACCACGTGCTCGATTCCACAGTGTGTCGACTTTCTCCTGTGAAGCAATTTGTGCGCTATAATACGTGTAGACTCCAAAAGAAGCACATTTAAATTTATGTATAATTAGAGACAAGGATTACTCGAATAAAAATGTGAGATGTGTTGCCCTGGGTGTCAAGTATTAGATAAAAATACTACAAATATATTACTGTCAAGAATAAGATACTACTAGTTTCAAAGCAGGAAAGTAGAAAAGAATATGCCACCAGAACTTTATAAAAAAAGTGTGTGTGAAATCTGTGGACAAATATTTGTGCTACGGTAGCATAATAACACAAAAACTGAGGAGCCCGACATCTGAACAAAACAAATTATACGATACGTGTAGCTCCTCAACAAACTACTAGAAATAGAAATTAAGACATCGATGATGACGATAATACAAAATTGGAAAAAACAACCGCCATGTATGAAAACCCCAAATTTGCCAAGTCCAAGAACATTAAGTGATACATAATCTTTCACGATTAATACTGCATAAACGACATCTTTTTATAAAATAAAATACAAATAATGCACTGAAAATTAATGAACCTTCACATAACAACGAAGAACCTGTAAGTGTTCTCGGGTGAGATGTCAGATGTCGTGAAATTTGCACAACATTTCAGCGCGGTGCAACTGACTGGTGACGCCTACAGGTGCGGCGAATGTACTGCCGAGGCTGTGACCGAAGCCTCCTATTTTTGACAGTCTGAGAAGAAATCGCACAGGTTGGTGACCGGCAGTACAGGTATGGCGATCGGTAGCAAGAGAGACGGCACCACGACGAATTGTCACGCAGTTGTCGTCAGTTGTACCGCGTGCTGCCGTCGGTGACCCCGGTGCGCTGTGTCCAAAATGTGTGTCTGCACTGGCACGTGTCCGTCCTCACCACTGTCGACCGAATGCCTGTCTCCACAGCAGCGTCATCCCCGGTAGAACCGCCACTACTTCTTTGTGGTCGCCGTGATTTTCACACGGCCAGTGCCGGATCCCGTGGTTCCGAGTCGGTATCCTGTGTCCCTGTTAAGAATAGTCTAGCAGCAAATTTCCACCACTTTTCTAATAACACTCTCCCAGCACAAAGTTGTCGGCAAGAGAATTTTGGTATTTTTGTACTCAGTACTGTGTCCCGTACTGAGAATGCTCAGCCGCTGCAGATTTCTGTGGCCAGTCCAGACACGTGTGTCGTCAAAATTCTACACGTCTGTCCTCCGCGGTACAACTCTGTCCGAAGTATGACGTCCCGCAGTTACAGGGAATCTTAGAGGTGCCGGGCCTCCTTAAACTGAGACTAAGAGAACTCTCGAGTTTTGTTGTCGGATGAAAGATACAGTTAGCTTTATGTTTCTCCAATAATCTTCCTAATTTTCAAAGAGACATTGCTGACATATGGCGAGATCACCATTCCTCTTTGTTCTTCAGTTTCTTCCAACTCCTCACTCTGATTAGCACACGCCAGAGTGAAAGGCACGGCAAATCTCCCGTTTGTACTATCCGTTTTCTAAAAGATTCCCATAGCTGCAGGACGTCACACGTCGGATAAACTCGTCACACCACCGTGGACATATTAGTCGAACATCGACGACAAACGTGTCTGGATCGGCCGGAGAAATCTGCAGTGGCCAAGCATTGTCTCAGTACGAGACACAATAGGGAGTACAAAAACAGCAACATTCTCTTGCCGGCATCTTTGTGCTGGGAGAGCATTATTAAAGAAGTGGTGGGAACTTGCAGCTCGACTAATCTACTTAACAGTGACATACCGACTCGGCACGGCACAGGATCCATCGCCGGTCACATTATAATCACAGTGACAACAAACCAGAACTGTCAACTGTATGGCAGACGACGATGCGGTGGTGACACGTATGTCCGACTGACAATGGCGGAGATGGGCACACGCCAGTGTGGACAGGTATTTCAGACGGCGGCTCCCGACGGAGGGTACCGGGGCGAGCGACGATAGTGCACTACGACTGAAGCCACTGTGCATGCGTTCGTCATCTGACAGGTGCCGTCGCCGTCTCTCTCGCAACCGATAGGCATATCTGCGGTATCGGTCATCGAACTTGGTAAATTCACGCCCGTGTAGTTTCTTCTCAGACTGTCGTAAATAGGAAGCTACGGTCACAGCCTCAGCACTGCGTGTGCCGCACCTGAAAATGTCGGTCAGCTGCACCCATGTAATATTGTGGAAATTTCACGACGACATCTGACATCTCACCCGAGAACCACAAAACACAACTCGTCTGTCGGGAAGCCTCGGGCGACACAGATTAAGAACCTCCCTACTTTATCTACAGTCACTTTTGCGTTTTCTTTTTCTGTCGCCTTTTCGTCTAAATACAGCTCAAGCTACCGAGCAAAGACAGTGATCCAGAACAGACTGCTCGTGCGACGAGGCAATTTGTGGACACAATAGTGCCTCCGTGTACACGTGTTCCTTCCACAAATTTCTGTGGGCACTCTTATTGCCGTGCCTCTGTGATTGTGCACGAGGTAAGAGGCATCGTGTGGACACAACTTTATAAAATATGTTTCGACAGGTGTATCCCTAGCCGTGCACTTTAAAATTGGAGAGTGCTCTATCTAATGACGTGTATCATTTTTCTGTACGACTCACAGGTTTTGTACAGGAATCTTTTGAAATCCTGAAGGTACTTACAAACAATCTAGAGTCTCAGTTACCATTGCAGAGTAGCAGGTGTGCGGTTACTCACATAGGACGTGAGCAGCTCGGCGTCCCAACAGTCGCGGGCGTAGTGGGCCATCTCGTTGGCCATGTGCTGACGGAACCGCAGCCGGCGGCGGTCCACGCCCACTCGCTCCAGGAACAGCTGAATGCGCGCCAGGAAGTAGCCCAGTGTCTCGTTCGCCACCAGGCCCTGTGGCAAAACGGATCGGTCTAAGTCTCGTGTACAAGTAAATTGGCAAATTGAGGTAAGTGATTAAACGATGTTACAGGTTTCTAGAATTGGTGTCCTCCTCTGACTGGTGTGTAACACATTTACATACGACATATAATACACAATTGTTAGCATAAATTATGAAACACACAAAAATAGCATTCCTGCACAAAGGAGACAAATTTTGTGTAGGTTGGAAACACAGTAGTGCAGTACACAACTGTTTGGTCTCCAATCCGAAGACTGGTGCAGCTCCCCCACTAGTCCATCCTGTGAGAGTCTCTTCGTCTCTGCATTAAGTATGGCAACCGACATACATTTGAAAGTGCTTACTGTATTCACGCCTTCGTCTTTTTATCCCTGAACCTTACCTCCACCACCAAACTGGCATTTCCTCAATGGTTCATTGTAACAATAAGAGTCAAGATAGATGTAACAGAACTCGAATAGCGTATTTGCTTCTATCGGTTACGGTAGAGAGATCGATCTTTCGGTCCTGTCTGTATATTTATATATAATATTGCACGAATAAAGGCTGGGCAAGTGTAAAGCTATCGTTAAAAACGCACACCGCACGATTTGTTACGATTTGGTTGGTCATATTAATAATAACATGCTTTCGAATACAATTAAAATATGATGGCAATACCTGTTTAGTGTTATAGGAAATAATATGTAGTAAATTAATGAGTAAGGTAGCCGACCCTATAAGAAGAGGTAAAACTGGACATATTGAGGCATTTTGCTTTATATCTACGAAGCCAATGATACAGCGTCATTTTTTGTTTACTCTTAGAAATAAACAAGTAAAGAAACGCTAATTGTGCATTGTGAAAAAATATAGAGGCGAGTTTTAAATAACTACGGTATACAATCAGAGTAACAAAAGGACATTTAGTTACACAAAATCGCGGATAGCGAAGTGTGGTCATTAAATTGAATACACCTACAGGGCAGTCAATTCCAGGATAAATCTATACGTATCTCACGAGGTACGCGGTATTGAGACCATTTGTTTTTTTTAATTATATCGCAGAGAGCGGGCTCCGATTTATGAAAAGGAGAAAAACGTTAACTTTTACACAAACCCTTAATAATAGCAGACCGGAGAGAAAAGTGTGTAATCGTCTTACGCCTAACATACATTCGTGGAGGGCGGTGGCTAAACTAGAAGGGTCAATAACAAAATACTGTATCATTATCATTGACTGTTGGTGTCGAGCAACCAAAACTGTTCATCAAAGGGTTTCGATGGAACTTGGGAGTTAGGGTTCAGGCACTCGCATATACTCCACATCAGCGTGTGAATGAGTGCTGAATGCGAAATAAAACTGTGAACAAAGTTACTTTAAATAGAACAGAAGAAACAAGACGGTTTGGTCGTATCTGTTATTATTCCATAAACTGTAACATTTCTTATCGTTGTACGAAGCCTTTATAGACTATCTTTATGACGATTTGCTTCGAAGGGATCACGTTACGAGTTAAGTTTTAGGGACCTGGTCAAGAGGGGGTAGTTCGTAGATCATAACTACTGCAGCTATTCTGGAATCAGGTGCTACCGTGACCGCTGTGTGTGTCGTCAATGACTTAAGGTTACCGTATCTCACGCTCTAAGATCGACGCACCTTTCCACTTGCTACGACGGTGCCTCACAGCTACAACGAAAACGCCAGCAACGAAGCAAGATACGGTAGATCATTACATGTCCTATCAACCATTCCCTTCTCTTAGTCAGATTGTGCCACAAATTTCTTGTCACCTCTGTTACTTTCAGTACCTATTCGTTAGTTATTTGATCTACCCATCCAACTCTTCAGCATTCTTCTGTAGTGCCACAATTCGAAAGCTTCAATTCTCTTCTCGTCTGACCTGTTCCCATTAATCAAAACACTCGTGACTGAAAAGTGACTGAAGGAGAGAGAGAATTGATGAACACTAATGGAAAGAAAAGGTATCAGAATCACAGAACACATTCAGTACCGAGTAAACGCATATTTCCTTGCTTCAGATTTCAAAAAGTATTTTGCAATCTTTGTAAATGTTGCAGGAGGTGATCCACCCTTGTAGAACGAGTGAAACGTTCTGGAGGTCTCGTCACCTCCCGCTGTCAATGTAGTCCACTCGCGAAACTACAGAGGCAATTCAGGCCGCTGAGCATTGGGGTGGACATGACTGACAAGACAGCACACCAGCACCAGTACGACACACACACACACACACACACACACACACACACACACACACACACACACACACACAATTGCTTCCCAATACGAGGTGGTTAAACACAGTGTGACATATTCATACAAGAGTTAAAGAGGTAGTATTCATAAAAACTAGAAGAAAAGTTCTATAATTACAAGTCTGGAAGCCTACTGCCTTATGAGATATGGGCCATTTTACTTTTGACAAGACTTGTGTAGTACTGGGTGGTGTAGGCTGTTACAAGAAATAGCACAGTAAATTACTAGAATAGGGGGTGTTCGGAAGAAATAGCACAGTAATTTACTAAAATAGAGGGTGTTCGGAAATTCCCATTAAAAGGGGATTTGTAGAGGGTAGTGAATACATAATATTTTGAATAGGAATCCACGTCCAGAACGTCATCCAATAATGCCGCCGAGTGTCAAAATGATAGATGCCGGCACTTATTAATGTACGTGTATACAGGGTAGTTCTGTGATGATCTACAAACTCTCAAGGATGATGCAGACAGATAAATGCATCCCCTAAAGGCAGCGACCCTGTACCAGAAATGAACGAGTCGGAAGTTACAAGAAAAAATCATTCTGACACGTCTGACAGTGGAATACATGTACTGGTACCGTTTTTGCTAAGAACATAGGGTATGCAACTTCCAGAGGCAATAGTATGGACCAAAATAAGAAAAATATGTCTAGGAAACATGGGCCTCTAAAATGCATACCTGGGGAGCTATACCCACTTCTTCATCTTTGTTACTGTAAAACAAATCTCCTCTATTAAACAATTGCTCATAGCTCTTAAGGTTTGCTTTTTAGAGCCCATATTTACTACACAAATTTCCTTGTTTTGATACATACTACCACCACTAAAAGTTGCCAGCCATACAGTCTTAGCAGCAACAGTACTGGTACACACATTCCACCTTCAGAAGTATCACAACGGTTTTCACTTATAACTTGACAAGCTGATACATTTTCCCTTCTCCATTATCCTCGAAAGCTTTTCCGGGCATAATGTAATTGGTTAGGTAAACAATCTACTCGCCAAGTGGTGGCAGGAGAACATACATATGTAAAGCATTACAGTTTGTAAACTTTAAATACCTTTTTTTGTGTGTCTTCTCCTGCCTTCATCTACATTTACATCCATACTCCGCAAGCCACCTGACGGTGTGTGGCGGAGGGTACTTCGAGTACCTCTATCGGCTCTCCCTTCTATTCCACTCTCGTATTGTTCGTGGAAAGAAAGATTGTCGGTATGCCTCTGTGTGGGCTCTAATCTCTCCAATTTTATCCTCACGGTCTCTTCGCAAGATATACGTAGGAGGGAGCAATATACTGCTCGACTCTTCGGTGAAGGTATGTTCTCGAAGCTTCAACAAAAGCCCGTACCGAGCTACTGAGCGTCTCTCCTCCAGAGTATTCCACTGGAGTTTATCTATCATCTACGTAACACTTTCATGATTACTAAATGATCCTGTAATGAAGCGCGCTGCTCTCCGTTGGATCTTTTCTATCTCTTCTATCGACCCTATCTGGTACGGATCCCACACTGGTGAGCAATATTCAAGCAGTGGGCGAACAAGCGTACTGTAACCCACTTCCTTTGTTTTCGGATTGCATTTCCTTAGGATTCTTCCAATGAATCTCAGTCTGGTATCTGCTTTACCGACGATCAACTTTATACGATCATTCCATTTTAAATCACTCCTAATGCGTACTCTGAGATAATTTATGGAATTAACTGCTTCCAGTTGCTGACCTGCTATTTTGTAGCTAAATGATAAGGGATCTATCTTTCTATGTATTCACAGCACATTACACTTGTCTACATTGAGATTCAATTGCCATTCCCTGCACCATGCGTCAATTCGCTGCAGATCCTCCTGCATTTCAGTACAATTTTCCACTGTTACAACCTCTCGATACACCACAGCATCATCTGCAAAAAGCCTCAGTGAACTTCCGTTGTCATCCACTAGGTCATTTATGTATATTGTGAATACCAATGGTCCTATGACACTACCCTGTGGCACACCTGAAATCACTCTTACTTCGGAAGACTTCTCTCCATTGAGAATGACATGCTGAGTCCTGTTATCTAGGAACTCTTCAATCCAATCTCACAATTGGTCTGATACTCCATATGCTCTTACTTTGTTCATTAAACGACTGTGGGGAACTGTATCGAACGCCTTGCGGAAGTCAAGAAACACGGCATCTACCTGTGAACCCGTGTCTGTGGCCCTCTGAGTCTCGTGGACGAATGGCACGAGCTGGGTTTCACACGACCGTCTTTTTCGAAACCCATGCTGATTCCTACAGAGTAGATTTCTAGTCTCCAGAAAAGTCATTATACTCTAACATAATACGTGTTCCAAAATTCTACAAGTGTTCGACGTTAGAGATATAGGTCTATAGTTCTGCACATCTGTTCGACGTCCCTTCTTGAAAACGGGGATGACCTGTGCCCTTTTCCAATCCTTTGAAACGCTACGCTCTTCTAGACACCTACGGTACACCGCTGCAAGAAGGGCAGCACATTCCTTCGCATACTCTCTTGTAGAGAAGATTGTTTACCTAACCTATTAAATTATCCTTGAAAGTCTTGTAACATCATCACACAGTCACCCTGCACATTCATTTGCAGGTGTCGGTGCCTATTACCTCGACATTCTGTAGCATCATCGGCTTATGTTTCCAAACATTGGTTCCTACTCAAAACATTATACACTCACACCCCTTTACAAGTCCGCGTGTGGACAGATGCAAATTCTCACACAATCATGGACGTGACACATCAGGTTGGCTTCAGTATCAATGTAAAAAAAGTTCTGTCAGCCTCCCCTGGCAGGCCCAGCGGTACCAACCGACTGCTACACTGTCCTATACCAATGGCACTGTGCAGACGTGGTAGAGAGGACCCTCTTCCAGCCACTGTCACTTTTCGAGACTTGTTGCCTCTACTACTCGGTCTAGTAGTTCCTCGATTGGCATCACGAGGCCAAACGCACCCGTTCCAGTGCTCCCACCGAGGGAAAAAAAACCCTGGCAGTACCGAGAATCGAACTCTGGTCCTCTACGTGGCAGTCGACGTACGGTGAGGATTGTCGGTGTCGGATTCACAGGCCCGCACACTTTACCGAACAGATTAACACGTGCCGTGTACCACGTATTTTTGTGCAATGAAACAGCAGCGCTATCAGAGAGGTGACCGTGGCTTACGTACGACTTGGCGCCACATTATTTTTGACAGATCGTCCGACAATTCCTCACCACGTTTCACAGGCGACAGATCGGTCGAGATGATCCAGTAGTGCAGTCTCCCTATTTGCTATACTTTCAGCTGTCGAATTTTTGCTTACGGGGACATTTAAGCTTCAACTGTCAATAATTTTCCAATTTTTATGTACGATACCAGGGGCTAGTTTTATTCGATAATTAGAATTAGAATAGTTACAAGGATCGTATTAAAGCGGGGGTGGACAAACAACAGCTCGAGGGCACGTGTGGCCCGGTGAGAGTTTTTGTGTGGCCCGCCGAGACAGTCAGAAAAACTGGCTTCAGAGAACGCACAGACAATTTTGTCAGCTAGTAAAGTGATGGTCACTATTTGTTGGAAGTCCCAAGGAATAATCCAGATAGATTACTTGGAAAAAGGCAGAGCCATAACTGGATCCTACCATTGAGCATTGGCTGAAAACAGACCGAGGCTGGCACACAAAAATGTGCTCTTCCACCAGGATAATGTGCCACCATCCCACACATCAACAATAACAACAGCACAGGTGCACGAACTGGACATCGAACTGGTTCCTCATTCGTCCTATTCACCAGACTTAGCCCCGAGTAACTTCTTCCTGTTTCGTAATTTAAAACTTTGGCTTGCTGGGAAGAAATTTTCATCAAATGAGGATGTGACAGTTGTAGTCAACAAGTACTTTGCAGAGTTTTAGACAGAACCAATTTTCCCGACTGGACGAAAAAGGTGGAGGATCGCTCGACCGAGACTATATCCCTCAAAGGAGACTGTCGAGAACTAAGATATGATTTGTTTACGAAACAAACATTTTTTTCTTACTTGTTTACCAGACTTATCAAACCACCCTCATATTATATGGGAATTAATGGTTAGTGAAATGATGATAACGTGTATGAGGAAGAGAGAGGGAACAAGAATCGAGTACTGATGTAAACTTTGTATTACTGTTTCACTGGCAGATTGAAAGTTTATAACCTTACCATCTAATTGTACGTCAGTTTACTTACAGAACAAAATGTACATCTACCTACTCTAATCCGTGTACATGCCTCACGGAGACTCCGCACCGTACCTCGTCAACGGCCCTGCCGATGGAGTAGGCAGACGCGGAGCGTCCTTCCATCTGGTCACAGGCCGAGTAGAGCAGGAGCTGTGTGCCACGGACGCCGGAGAACTTGGGGTGCCGCTTGTCCGACGGGTCGCAGAAGTGCTCAATTTCTGCCATCGTGAACTCCCTGGAAGCCGACGTGCAGAAAAGGTACTGTACTAAGGCACAGAATATGTTACTGTCTTAACTATTATATAAAGCCAGTAATAATTAAATATAGGGTTGTCCGTAGGTGCCTCTTAAAGAGTCTACAACAAAAATATGTGGATAAACAGGAGATTAAAGTCAAGTAGAATCAGACACGAGAGGGAGACAACCGGTGAGGCTATGTGACCAACATGGTGGCCATTTTGGAAGCCACCCTCTCGGACGCAATTTAATTTTAAATCGAAAGGGGTTTGTGGGACACGTGAAACAAATAGAGAATTATACAAAAAGAACAATGGTGCTTTTCATTTGAGCACAGCTCCACTCGCTCTAGAGTTACAAGTGATTTTTCTGCCTTACAGGCGACACGAACACTGACTGCTTTAACACGAGACAAAAGCTACACATGAAATGACATCGACTGCTATTCTGGCAACGTCCAGTAAGAGTCAGACACAGTACTTGTAACATATTACAGGAAACCGGGGTCAGCCACACACTGATAAGAATTTTGGTTACACATAAATGACACCCTTACAAACTGCAAATGTTGCAACATCTCACTGAAACGGTCCATATCACCTGGTTCAGTTTTCATTCAGAAAGAGAGACACGCAAGATGGATGAAAACTTTTGCTTCCATTTTGATTTACTGTTTACGGATGAAGTGAATTTTTATGTGAACGGATAAGTAAATAAACATAATCAGGCATCGACCCCACACTCGACCAATATGTCAGAGGTAGTTGGAACGTCAAACGTGACAGTTCTCATGTTCTAGGATCTTTCTCCATTTGTGATAAATTAACAGCAGCACATTACCTGCAGTCATGAGACAGAGATGTGCTGCCTTCACTGCTGTCTGAAAACGGGACATTTCTAATTTTCTTTCAGCAAGATGGTGCGTCTCCTCATTATTAGCTAGCTGCCTGGGCATAACAGGATATCCAGTTTCCCAGAAACGGGCAGGTCGAACAGGTCTGGCGGAGTGGCCACCACGTTCCTCAGGTTTAACTCCGTCAGGTTTCTAACTATCAGAGCAGGCAAAGGCAATGGTGTATGCAGTGATCAGAAACCTTCCACACCTTACGGAGTGGGCTGTTAACGATTGTTCTCGCATCCTGGAACGAGAGTAGGTTAAAGTTCATCACGAACGGGTGAAGTCGATTACAAAAATCTTAAGACGCATTTACGCAGGCTGCATTTGACGCCAATGTGTGGCCGCAATAGTGTCGCTGTCAACAGAACTGCAACGTGGCTGCAATACACGGCAATAACGCGGGACGACCGGCAGTACTGTCGACGGATCGGGCGGTCGCAGGTAGTCGCCGAGAATTGCCACTGTCGTCCACCGAGAAGTTCAGCAGTGTTTCCAGTAGTTGCAGGTGCATACGGTGTAAGTGGAGAGTTATCCCGACAGATGTCAACCACCTCGGCAATTACGTATCTGACTCTTCCGCCACTTACGTGAAAGTGGTAGTGGTAGTGTAACACCTGTACAGAGCAACAGAAGGAACAAGTGATGACAAAAGAGGGGGAAATTAAAGTTCTCGCCGCTGTCGCACCCGGTCCGTACATCGGCTCCCTCGCAATCACACGGGGAAGTGTCGGAAGTCGGGCTAGTGTACCGTGCGATCTCCACCGACATAACTCCTATCTCCGTCACACCCCTCTCCGTCGAGTGCCGCGTGGGAACTATTACGAGAATCGTGTTAACTTCTGCAGGTGGGCATTAAGACACGATACTCCAAATGTATCGTGCATCTCGTTTCGTAACGTAGCCACAGTTGCCGATCACGAACAGGTAAACTGTCGAAACGTGCACTATCGACCTGTCAACAATCCCCATTTGTTTCGTAAGGTGGTACATCGGCACCCACAGAGTGTAAACGTGTGGTGTGGGGTGGTTAACCGTCACCTCACAGGCCCGTCTTTTACAGATAGAACACCGAATGTGTACAAGTATCGGAGCCTCCTAACGGACTGTCTTACACAGATGCCAGAAGACGTGCACTTCTCTGCACACTACGAGAAACTTCTGGTACCTACGTGACTGTTGTCCAGCCCACAGTGCCCTAGGTGTTACAGAATGTCTTCAGGAATCATTTCCAAATTGTCGGACTGGATTCGGAGGACCCCTACCTCGGCCGCCCCGTTCCCCGGACTCGAGCCCTGTCGACATTTTTCTGTGGGGAAAGCTGAAAGGTGCCGTCTAAATAGACGTACCAACTGCACCTGACGATATGCAATGGTGTATTACTGCAGCCTGCTAAGACATCTCCACTGAAATGCTAGCACATCTGCAGCAGTCGTTCCATCCCAACTGGAAGCGCGTACTGCCACCGGTGGCGGTCGTTTCGATCACAACCTGTGACGGTCAATTGTCTCGTTACTGGACGTAATCCACATAACTAGTGTACGAAGTTGTGTCAGTCTTTATTGTGCGGTGCCACGGGTATCGAACAAGTGTCTGTATAGGAACTTTTCAAAATGCAATATCTCGTTAATGACGCACACTAGAATCCTGCAAAAATACCGCTGACTTTCTAATGTACCCTACTTTTAGTCTGTTAATGTCAATAGGTTTGTTCCATTTAAGAAGTGTTTGTTTGCATAAAAAAATACAGTTTCTAAGTATTATTACAACCTGTCGATTGGCTAACAATAGGAACCGTTGACTACCAATCCATTCCGAGAGAACCGCACATCAATAGCACTTTCTATTTCTGCAGTATTTGCGGTGCAACTTTTAGGTAATTCACCCCGTGTCAGGGGTGCAAACAGTGTCACATCTCGACAAGGGCCTCGTACCCGAGACGTCGAAGGCAGAGTTCGCACTCTATACCCACTGCTCGTCCTGTTGTCAATGCTGCCATTGCGACACGAGATTGTTCCATATTCTACACCGGTCTGTCCAGTGTTAGTGTATACGGATGTGGTGTGGGGAAAGGCCAGAGAATCACTTGTTGCAATGCTGTAAAGGATCCAGAACTGAGCTCTGAAGACTCTCCTACACTCATCTGCTACACGAACAGACGGACATCCCGCTCCTATAGAACAGATTCTAGATCGTCGTGAGGTCCTCCTGCGAGAAAGTGGGGCAACCCCTCAACTGGCTCATCCGTATAGTGGGCCACCGACCACACCGCGGGCCGATCACCTGTCGGTCTGACGTGCCGTGAGAATAATTTTATTCCGGAAAACACAGGAAATCGGAACACTGCCAGAGGCCAATTCCTATAGATATAATTTTTTTTTCTTCTGCACTCCGGCATTCTACTCGTCACCAAGAATTGCAACTCTAATCACTTACGTATCCACCGACGGTGTGCACACGTTTCAAGTTACACCGAGATCCGACCGTGTCTTCTAGGTGCTCCACCTTCATTTTGCATTACTAGACTGGCAATCACCGGTGTCACTGAAGTTAGCACTCTAGACTCGCAATACGGTGGCGAGAAAAAAGGACGTGTAAATAGCTGTTTATTTAATGATACAACAGTTGTAAGAAATGGGGAGAAATTGATATAACTACTTTATCTTTAGAGTTTTGACACACCGGTCAATACGTGTGTCACGTCAGCTGTGATTTTTCGACACATCAGGTGGAAGATAAAAGGGAAAGATCGTGTCTCAGTACAAGCGTATCTAGAAACATCTTACGTATTTTTGCTTTTGTACTGTACATAAGTCTAAATAATTACATTACAGTTTGCCTTATCTAAACACTGTCAGTGTTTAAATAGTTAGTGTACAATAAATGTCAAGGGGTGTAATAAATCCAGTATTAACAGACATAACTTAATAAAGAGTTTTGAACCTGTTTTGATCAAATTTTGCTTTTCTTCAAATACTATGGTCGTTACGAAAGTGCCCCTGTAAATAGAACACACTATTTATCATCGATAGTAAGTGTCTTTACCCATTTAGTGTTCTTACAGAAACCACAAGCTGCTTTAAATGTGTGCGTATGTAACTTGTCACAAATTTTGTAACACAATTCTCTGACGTATGTGTTAAACTCAATTAGTAAACAAAATACATTTGCTCATCTTGTTTACAACACTCTGCAAAACTTACTGCATTATTTCGTTTCATAAAATAATAGTACTACCGTACACAAACTTCTCGATGCCGCCATATTATCTCACCATTGCCAGTAGAGTAATGTATGCCTACAAGTTCCCCAGGTGCAGTCGGCAGCTCACAAATTGCGATATCAGAGGTCAGTTTCCGATGTCTGTTCCACACTCACCACCGTACAGTTAGGTCCTTCGCGGTGAGACTAGGTACAGTATAACCCCGCTTTTATGTTCCCGGAACTGACGTTGTCCTGGCATTTCCGACATTTTTTTTTATCGGTCCCATCAATTGCCTATGCCCATAATGTTAATTTGCACCCAATTTCACATCAACATATTTATAATTTTCCCACAATTTACGCATTACGAAAAAACGTCTGTGGACAAAAAAATGAAGACGGCACGATATTGGCCGTCCAGTAGTTTACAAATATTACACGGTTAAGTTTCTCGACAATGGGGCACCCTACTCGGCAGATTTGAACTGGTAAACGTGTAAAAGTAGGAACAATTCGTGCCGTATCTCCTGCTGCTGCTGCCGAGGTCTACTTGGCGTGGTAGTTTATGGGAGTAACCGGGTTCATTCGAATGAAGATAATGTGATCAATCACAACCATTTCCAAACTGTCTATTATGCAAATGCAGTTTCGCGATTGCTGCGATCATCGTGACACCTCTGTCTAATCGTATTTAGCGTGCTTCGATGTACGGCCGATCGGAGCACTAGTTGACACCGTCATTCACTTCTGAGTTGCTCAAATGTTTTTAGTGTAAACACAGTGCCGGTTACATATTTTATTCGTGCAGAGCAAAACATGTTTTGAGAATTTATTCTGATTATCAAGTGCAGTATTTACGTAGGTATTTTATGTGATGTTACACAAACAACCAATGTGAGTGATAGTTTGCATGTGTGTGTGTGGTTTTCTACACAACTGATGAGTACATGATAACCTCTAAAAGATGACTACAGTGCAAGAGATACAGAATCGCACATATTCAAACACTACACAAAATACCTATGTACATATTTGCACTTGACAATGAGAAAAAATTCTCCGAATGCATAGTGCTAAGCCTGAAAAAATATGCAACTAGTGGTGTATTTCATTACTTAAATAATGAATGACAGCAGCAAGCTTCAAAAATAGCGATTATGACATATGAAATTCAGTCGAACGTTCCTACAGTCGAACTGATACCTGACAGTTATCAGTTCCAGTTACATCAGTGGAAAATCCATTATGGAATGTATTGTTACATTCCAGTTACATCAGTGGTTTTTATTAGATAATAAACCTTCATTAGATAATAAACAAGTCTTTTGATGACTTATGTATATATATCATACATAAAATGAGAGGGGGTATCCTGTACGTACCTTTTACAGCTTAAAATGTTATTTCCCATATTTTACATTTTACCACATTTTACACCATTTTTTGAAATCCCTTGAAAAGTGTAAAAGCGGGGTTTCACTGTACATAACAACTACATGCTGTGTCTACCTCACCAGCTCCTCAGAACGCAAGTGCGTACCATCTCTGGAAGAGGCTACCCTGCAATCTACGCAGAATCGTTGGTTTTGAGAAGCTGAAACACACACTTCTGTCAATATCGTAAAATTTCCCCAATGATTAACTTGTATGGCCAGTTTCCCCTTTATCAAATAGAAAAGCAAACACTTTCATGTTCTCACAGTTACACTTCTTTCTCATGCCTCTTTCCGCCCTATTACCACAATAGTGTGTTTTATCATGCTTCTCTTTTTCTTCTCCCTCCCTTCTCATGTGCACTGCTCCTAACCTTCATAGTTCAAAACTATCTGCCTGTATCATGGCTCCATTCTTGTTCTTACGAACAAACATAAACTGTGCTACCTTATTTTGTCTTTGTGCTCTGTACTAACTACTAACTGCTTATAATTTTGTATGTTAGATGTAACTTATGTTTATCATAATAATAATAATAATAATAATAATAATAATAGTGCAAAACATGTGGAATGCCTAGTTACATGTAAGAGTGCACCCCACGAACCTATCCTGCCACAATAAATACATACTAATAAACAACAACTAAATTCCTGATGTGATTTTGATAAAATTTGGTACGGAGACAGCTCGAATGCTGAGGAACAGCAAAGGTTACTCGAGAAAGTGTGTAGTACAACATATTTTACGATTTGAAGAATATAACGTGAAATATGGAGCAATAATTACTCTTTGAAAAAATTCTTTACTCTTTGCCTTCTGAACTTTCTCAGACTTGTGAAAATGCTTTCATTGTTTGATACGTTCTACATAATGTTATTTACTGTAATGAATACAATGTTTGTACAATCCTCTACACATTTAATACACATTTCCATACTCACATCAGTCACAAGCCTGTGTTTTAGACGCTGAGCATTCAATGTGAACAACTCATAGTCGTGCAGTTAGTGTTGCTGTTTCACGACTGTGGCATCCCGGGCTCAATTGCCGCCCCCTCTCCCTACGATTCATACCTGGATGTGTGTGTTGCCCTCATCATCACCGTATTGTCATCAACACGCAAGTAACCGAAGTGTTGTCAAATAATAAGACTTACACACAGCTCCTAAACATCCCATCCGGGGCCTCCCAGACAATAAAGCCGTAAAAACATTTCATTTTATTTTACCGATACGCGAGCACATCCGTAGGTAACAATTAGAATATGATGCTTATAAAATTCTCAACATATTTACTTCGTGCCGTCCATACTTTTATACTAATACCACAAATGTGAAACTAACTCTGCCTTTTAAGTTTCCACAACTGAACCGCAGAACCGATATCTGTGAAATTTGCCACACTACAGCTCGAACGCTGATGAAGAAGATAGGATGAAGAAGATAGGCTACTTTACAAAGTGTGTAGTACAAGATATTTACTGATTTTAAGATTATTATGCAAATTAAGGAAAAATATTTACTCTCTGAAAAAGCTATTTACTCTTTCACTTTTGAACTTTATTGTATTTGTGAAAATGCTTTTAATGGTTGATATGTTCTATATACACTCCTGGAAATGGAAAAAAGAACACATTGACACCGGTGTGTCAGACCCACCATACTTGCTCCGGACACTGCGAGAGGGCTGTACAAGCAATGATCACACGCACGGCACAGCGGACACACCAGGAACCGCGGTGTTGGCCGCCGAATGGCGCTAGCTGCGCAGCATTTGTGCACCGCCGCCGTCAGTGTCAGCCAGTTTGCCGTGGCATACGGAGCTCCATCGCAGTCTTTAACACTGGTAGCATGCCGCGACAGCGTGGACGTGAACCGTATGTGCAGTTGACGGACTTTGAGCGAGGGCGTATAGTGGGCATGCGGGAGGCCGGGTGGACGTGCCGCCGAATTGCTCAACAGGTGGGACGTGAGGTCTCCACAGTACATCGATGTTGTCGCCAGTGGTCGGCGGAAGGTGCACGTGCCCGTCGACCTGGGACCGGACCGCAGCGACGCACGGATGCATGCCAAGACCGTAGGATCCTACGCAGTGCCGTAGGGGACCGCACCGCCACTTCCCAGCAAATTAGGGACACTGTTGCTCCTGGGGTATCGGCGAGGACCATTCGCAACCGTCTCCATGAAGCTGGGCTACGGTCCCGCACACCGTTAGGCCGTCTTCCGCTCACGCCGCAACATCGTGCAGCCCGCCTCCAGTGGTGTCGCGACAGGCGTGAATGGAGGGACGAATGGAGACGTGTCGTCTTCAGCGATGAGAGTCGCTTCTGCCTTGATGCCAATGATGGTCGTATGCGTGTTTGGCGCCGTGCAGGTGAGCGCCACAATCAGGACTGCATACGACCGAGGCACACAGGGCCAACACCCGGCATCATGGTGTGGGGAGCGATCTCCTACACTGGCCGTACACCACTGGTGATCGTCGAGGGGACACTGAATAGTGCACGGTACATCCAAACCGTCATCGAACCCATCGTTCTACCATTCCTAGACCGGCAAGGGAACTTGCTGTTCCAACAGGACAATGCACGTCCGCATGTATCCCGTGCCACCCAACGTGCTCTAGAAGGTGTAAGTCAACTACCCTGGCCAGCAAGATCTCCGGATCTGTCCCCCATTGAGCATGTTTGGGACTGGATGAAGCGTCGTCTCACGCGGTCTGCACGTCCAGCACGAACGCTGGTCCAACTGAGGCGCCAGGTGGAAATGGTATGGCAAGCCGTTCCACAGGACTACATCCAGCATCTCTACGATCGTCTCCATGGGAGAATAGCAGCCTGCATTGCTGCGAAAGGTGGATATACACTGCACTAGTGCCGACATTGTGCATGCTCTGTTGCCTGTGTCTATGTACCTGTGGTTCTGTCAGTGTGATCATGTGATGTATCTGACCCCAGGAATGTGTCAATAAAGTTTCCCCTTCCTGGGACAATGAATTCACTGTGTTCTTATTTCAATTTCCAGGAGTGTAATATGAGTCAAAATATTCAATACAATGCTTATCCAATTCTCAATGTATTCAATCCATACTTCCATACTAATACCAGTATTATTAATTGCTAAAGTAACTCGCTCTGTTACGTTTTCACAGCTCTACTGCTGAACCGATTCAGGAGGTAATCGGTACGGAAATTGTCTGAACTCTGACGAAGACTGTGGACGACTTTAGAAAGTTGTCCCGAATATTATTAGTATTCTAAATACGGTATACTCGAGTGGCACGCAAAGTGATAATCACGACTCTTAGTGTCGACAGATGATTCTGTGATAGTGCAAATGCAACATTATTGCCCACGTGGTTTACAATACTGAGTCCCTACACCACCTGGTATAGCTGGACGGTCCTGGTGCAGATACAACAATACAATTGGACGGTAAGCCTACAAACTGTATTTAGAATTATTAGTATAAGCCTCACATACTTTAAGTCCGATAAGCGTTCAGTTCTAACAGAGCTCGATGTGCAAAAGTTACTCAAATTCGAGAAATCTCACACCAATCTCACATCCACTGGAGCTCGGACGGAAAACATCAGGCAGCCTCGAGACCTACAGAGACATCAGAACAGTCACACGCCCGTCACACTTTAGATGCCGAGCATCACGTGACATATCCGAGATGCTCGAAGACTCACAATGGTGGCGCCATTTAAAGGCTGTATGACAGAGTGTCATACCTTTACCTGTGGAATGTGCGAGCATTTTGGTGAGGCTTCATTTAATTGTGATCTATTAAACGACTATGTTAACCAGTAATTAGTAATAGGCGGATGGATCAAAAATTTAGGCACCATAAGGTATCAAAATGGAAGGGAGAAGTGCCTGGAATGTGTTGTTCTGGTGACAAAATCTCGCATTCAGAGATGAGCCAGAGAAACCTCTAAAAGCACTACTTCTACACGAGTGCAATGAATCAAGGCATTTTCTTAAAATTTCATTAGAAAATATAATGCATGCTTTCACATCTGATATACAGCAAAATACTACAAACACATTCATTCTGTACCTACATGCTGGCACTGCATACATTTTTTATACATACATTTCTATAGCACTATATACACAGACACCTCATAAAATTACGAACTCACTCACTCACTGTCACTCAGAGTAATAAAACTACCGATACTTGAGCGAAGCATAACAATTTGTAAATATATAAAAACGGGCAGTACGGTGCGGCAAACTGGAGCGGTCAGAATGCCACGCAGGAAAACAAACTCTTGGGGTGAGAGAAGCTCACGAGTTCACATCCCACCTGGGCACAGCTCCCAACACTCACCTGACACGTATGAGCCCAGACCGCGGGGATATCTCGTTGCGGAAAGCGTTGCCGATCTGTGCCGCGGCGAAAGGGAGGCGGCCCTGGTTGAACTCCAGCAGCCGCTTGAAGTTGACGAAGATGCCCTGCGCAGTTTCAGGCCTCAGGAACCTGAAACACGAAGCAAATGTCGCCCTAACAATGTATCGAACACCGACATTTACCACAGGTTGACAGAAAGTAGAGAAGTACGATAATTACGGGTGTGTGAGAGGGGGGAAGACTATTTATTTTCTACTGGCAGGCACCTCACAAATTTGCTGCATACAGCCAGGCAATAAAAACTGAAACATAATAAAGAGTTCTCCGAGATAATATTTGAGTCGTCAAAGTTAACATCTTAAATCTCCTGATGACAAACGGTCATACATTTTTAAATTCGTACACCGTCAGTTTGCTGTATCTTCAGCAACAACTGCAGTCCATAAACACAGCACAAAAGGTAAGAAAATATTTGTGCTTACAAGGGAACCTCCCCATCGCACCCTCCCCCCCCCCCCCCCCCCCCAGATTTAGTTATAAGTTGGCACGGTGGATAGGCCTTGAAAAACTGAACACAGATCAACTGAGAAAACGGCGAGAAGTTGTGTGGAACTATGAAAAAAAATAAGCAAAATATACAAACTGAATAGTCCGTGTGCAAGATAGGCAACATCAAGGATAGTGTGAGCTCAGGAGCGCCGTTGTCCCGTGGTTAGCGTGAGCAGCTGCGGAACGAGAGGTCCTCGGTTCAAGTCTTCCCTCGAATGAAAAGTTTACTTTCTTTATTTTTGCAAAGTTATGATCTGTCCGTTCGTTCATTGACTTCTCTGTTCACTGTAATAAGTTTAGAGTGTGTGTTTTGCGACAGCACCGCAAAACCGTCCGATTATTAGACGAAAGGACGTGACTCTCCAATGGGAACTGAAAACATTTGATCGCAGGGTCATAGGTCAACCGATTCCTCCACAGGAAAACATGTCTGATATATTCTATACGACACTGGTGACGGCATGTGCGTCACATGACAGGAATATGCTGTTGACGCACCTAACTTGTACACTTGGCAAATGGGTAAAAAGACTCTTCTACCTTGCCCGATTTAGGTTTTCTTGTGGATGTGATGAAAACATAAGGGTTTGTCACATAAACTGCAGCAAATGAATGCAACAGTTTCACAGTCGCACAGTTTTCCCTGTGCTCTGTCAAAACATACGTTTTTAATGTTTTCAAATTTTTCCGTGTGTTGACCATCAAATCCTGCATATATCCAAGCAAATCTGAACATGTGCTCGAATTTTGGAGAGTGAAGTTGATTATGTGTGAGTGCCTGAACTTCGATAATTGACACACGATCACGTAAACAATACTGCTCTGTGTACCTGTGCAGCTTCGCAAAATAATTGTCTGAAAATAAAAAATTAAACTTTTCACTCGAGGGAAGACTTGAACCGAGGACCACTCGTTCTGCAGCCGCTCACGCTAACCATGGCGCTCCTGAGCTCACACGCTCCTCGATGTTGCCTATCTTGCACACTGACTACTCAGTTTGTATATTTTGCTTATTTTTTTCACAGTTCCACACAACTTCTTCCCGTTTTCTCGATTGATCTGTGTTCAGTTTTTCAAGGCCTATCCACTGTGCCAACTTATAACTAAATCTGAGGGGATTGCAATGGGGAGGTTCCCTTGTTAGCAAGTTTGACAAGAAATCTCCCTCCTCTTTTTTAACAATGTTACGTTCACCGTCAACTGTATTACAAGGTCTGGTCACATCGATGTGACCACTGCCCGTGTTCAGCGCCGACAAGCAGTAACCACTCAAGGACGGCAGGTGACAGTACTAGCAATGGAAGGTATATAAAGTGTGTCAGGCAGATGTGGAAAACGGTACAGTCATTGTCAGAAAATTCAGAAATGGAGCAATCTATGTGACATCCAAAAGGGCACAGTCATACACTCTTGGACTGAGGCATACAGTGTACGGCAAAATGGCAGTATCAAAAAAACCTGTGCCGAGGCAACGGTGGTGCACCACGGCCCACGTAAGATGTATACGGGGGCGGATAGACGAGCAACTGTCAAGCAAGTAACCACCCAGAAAAACTGAGGGGCTACCGGCAGCGTCTCCTCAATGACGATTCGGCAAACGCCGTGTACAGGCTTTCGCAGCAGGTGTCCGGTTTACGCACTCGTGCCAACTGCCGTTCGTAGGCTCTAATGTGCACGCCAATACCACAAACGGACTTGTACCGAGTGGCAACGGATGGCCTTTGTAACGTTCCCCGGCAAACTCACGTTATTAAAGAACAAGAGTTTATTTGTAACATATACGCCGCTCTGGGCAAGTTGTATATATCGTAATTATTGAACAAAAATATTACTGAATGTGGTGTAAAAGACATTTGTTATTCTCCTTATATTTTTTGTTGTAATATTTCTCTGTATTTAGGATAGGAATTTTTCTGTATTTATTATGTGATTGTAAAATGTGTCAATATTTGCGGTATCAGAGACATGAAAATTTGCCAGAAGAGAATAATATCGTCAATTTACAAAGAAATGTTAATAGTCAGCAATGCTATTTAAGCACAATTCATTATGTATTCTCTGGTCTTCTCTGTTCAGAAGTCATTGCGGTAGGACACTGTGAAAGAGTTTTTTACGAATGTGTAGACTTCTTTTGTCTCTGTCTGGACTTAGCCGCCATTAGACGATGCGTTACGAATTAATGTGAGTTGTATTACTGTTTGATCTAAATATATCAGTATTTATCAAAAGTGTGAATTATTTATGTAAATTAGTTTGCCCACGTCATCTATAAAATTTCTTTAAGAATTTTTCAGCATTTTTTAGCGGTGTTGCTGGGCTGTGCCGCAACCAACAATAGCAGAGGCGGCACATTTAAAAAATTATCAAACCCGTAAAACGGGAACAGATGCATAAAAATCAATAGTGAATTAAGAAATTGTTCTTCTTTTTCAGTGATCCTGTGGCTGATAAAATTTGAATTAATTATACGTTTGTGCATTCGTAGGCGGATAGTTAATGTTAGTTAACATTGAAATTTAAACAGTTTGGTTCTTTCAAAATACTTAAATGTATAGCGAAGTAGGTTTGATCAGTGATAAATGTCGGCTTGGCAATAATTAAAACATTTTCTGCTAATAGAGACAATCTTGTGTTCTGTGGCTATTGCCGAGATAAAATTCAGTAAAAATATTTAACAAAACCCACTGCATCTGGAAAGTGTATGCCAAGGCCGAATGATTTAAAGGACTCAATTCTCAACCTAATATTCTTAACCAGTTCATATGAGTTCACGTAAATATTTTTTTCTTTAAATGTACGTAATTCTTAAGAAAGTAAATTTTTTTATTACCACACGAAAATAAGAGAGTGGTTCTACAACAAAGTTCGCAAGGAAAGATAAAGAAAATTAACTTAAAAGCAAAAAATATAAAATTTATTATTCTTTAACGAAATTTCAAACCATTCATATTCAGATTTCGTTAAACCTTTTAGGACGAATCACATTTTATGCCCCGTCAGACGTACGACCGACACCCTGCGACGAGCATCAGAAGGGTCCGTGCTGGAGGGGGAAGTGTTACGGTCTGGGAAATTCTATCGTGGCATTCCTCGGGTGATCTCGTCGTGCTCTCCGGACACGACAGATCGATACAATTACGCACAAATCTCCGGGGACTGTGTTCGTTCCTACACGCAATTTGTTTCTCCTCAGTGCAACGGCATCCACGGGCAGGACAGTGCGACACGTCGCACGATTCACAGTGTACCTGTGCGGTTCAAAGAGCACCGGACGAGTTTGCCGTACTCCCCTGGCTGCCAAATTCCCCACATCTAAACCCAATTGAGAATCTGCGACCCCACCACGATCGGGCTGTTCGCATCACAGATCCTCAACCGAGAAACCTCCCACAGCTGGCCGCGGCTCCACGTCCCCGTCCGTACTGTTCGGAATGTCAGTGACTCTTCCTGCTCGGCTGAACGAGGTGGCACAGTGGGTAGCACACTGGACTCTCATTCAGTAGGATGACGGTCGAATCCCACGTCTGGCCATCCCGATTTAGGTTTTCTGTGATTTCTCTAAATCACTCCAGGCAAATGTCAGAATGGTTCCTTCGAAAGGGCACAGCCGAGTTCCTTCCCCGTGCTTCCCTAATCCGATGAGACCGACGACCTCGCTGTTTGGCTTCGGTTGGGTTGTTTTGGGGAAGGAGACCAGACAGCGAGGTCATCAGTCTCATCGGATTAGGGAAGGATGGGGAAGGAAGTCGGCAGTGCCCTTTAAAAGGAACCATCCTGGCATTTGCCTGGAGCGATTTAGGGAAATCACGGAAAACCTAAATCGGGATGGCCGGACGTGGGATTGAACCGTCATCCTCCCGAATGCGAGTCCAGTGTCTAACCACTGCGCCACTTCACTCGGTTTGGTCTCCTCCTCCAAACAACCCCAACCTCTCTTCCTGCCGCCTCGCATCAGTTCACACTACTAAAGGTAGTTATTCAGATTTTTTACACGTGTTCACATTAATGTGACAGGACAGTGTATTTACCATAATTTCAACCCTAAGAAGTCATTTTCAAGGTGTTAAAGTTGCCATTGAGATACAGACCAAAGTTAAACATTTCACTGATAAAAAATGTTTCACAGTACATCTATAAAAAATGAGTACTGAGAATAAACAAGAATTACTTGCATGCTGAAAACATAGCGGATGTCAATAGTTTTTTCAGCATGTAAGTAATACACTATGTAAACCACCAAAAACATAGGTTTTTCATATTAGGTGCATGGTGCTGCCACCTACTGCCAGGTACTCTATATAAACAACCTCAGTAGTCATTAGACATCGTGAGAGAGCACAATGGGGTGCTCCGCAGAACTGACTGATTTCGAACGTCGTCAGGTGACTGGGTGTCACTTGTGTTATACGTCTGTACGCAACATTTCCACACTCCTAAACATCCCTAGGTCCACTGTTTCCGATGTGACAGTGAAGAGAAAATGTGAAGAGACACATACAGCACAGAAGCGTACAGGCCGACCTCATCTGTTGACTGACAGAGACCGCCGACAGTTGAAGATGGTCGTAACGTGTAATCTGCAGACATCTATCCAGACCATCACATAGGAATTCCAAACTGCATCACGATCCTCTGCAAGTACTATGACACTTAGGCGGGAGGTGAGAAAACTTGTATTTCATAGTCGAGTTGCTGCTCATAAGCCACACACCGTGCCAGTAAATGTCAAACGACGCCTCGCTAGGTGTGAGGAGTGTAAATATTGGACGAGTGAACAGTTGAAAAACTGTTGTGTGGAGTGGCGAATCACGGTACGCAATGTGGCGATCCGACGGTAGGGTGCGAGTATGGCGAATGTCCAGTGAATTTCATCTGCCAGCGTGTGTAATGCCACCAGTAAAATTCGCAGGTGGTGGTGTTACGGTGTGGTCGTGTTTTTCACGGAGGGGGCTTGCATCCCTTGTTGTTTTGTGTGGCATTATCACAGCACAGGTCTACAGTGATGTTTTAAGCACCTTCTTGCTTCCCACTGTTGAAGAGCAATTCGGGGATGGCAACTGCATCTTTGAACACGATCGAGCACCTGTTTATAATGCACAGCCTGTGGCAGAGTGGTTACAGGACAATAACATCTCTGTAATGGAGTGGTCTGCACAGAGTCCCGACCTGAATCTTACAGAACACATTTGGGATGTTTCGGAATGCCGACTTCGTGCCAGGCCTCACAACCGACATTGATACCTCTCCTCAGTGTAACACTCCATGAAGAATGGGCTGCCATTCCCCAAGAAACCTTTCAGCACCTGACCGAATGTATGCCTGCGAGAGTGGAAGCTGTCATCGAGGCTAAGGGTGGGCCAGCACTGTATCGAGTTCCAGCATTACCGATAGAGGACACCACGAACTTTTAAGTCATTTTCAGCCAGGTGTCCAGATACTTTTGATCATATAGTGTATCTGTTAATTCCAGATTTTCTGTGGATGAACTATTAAACATATGCTTTTCACCAGTGGAATGTCTACTTTTGTGTACACGGGATAATTATGAAGCCCATGAAACACTTCAAAATGTCGGTACCGATATATGGCTAATGCGGAGAGGTCCCTAGCGGTAGGATCGACTTTTGGAAACAATCTGTAGGGTGATGTAGGTTAACGTCCAAGAAACTGCACCCCGCAGACACGAACACACTGGCAAGGCACCGTCTGCAAGCAATCGATGAAAAAAAAATTTCAGAATTTCACGAGATGCTCTATAGTTTAAAAATAGTAACAATTTACACACTGGTTACGTAGTATGGTGATTAAGGTACTGATCTCACATTCGAAAGGTTGCCTGTTCGTATCTCTTAAGGTACATTAAAATTTATTTATTTTTAAATCTTTATCAAAATTACTTTGATCATCATTTTTACCTAATTAATTGGTTTGCAGACAGTTTCTTTTATTTGTATTCCTCTGTCACATCATTTGAATGCATGTTTTAACTTCTTCAATTCTCTTATGTTTTCTTCCTATCATTCTTTTTCCATGTGGAATCTCTGTGCATGTGACTAATTATTTTTGTTTATCTATCATAAGGATTTTGTTATTACTCTGTACATTAGATGCAACTTTAATCACTGGAAAATGATTTAGGCCATCCTCAAACAGAGCAACAGAAAAGGAACACAATCGGCAGTCAGTCTACATCGAAAACCGGTTGCCGTGTACCTGGTAACACAGTCCCGCACAAGGTGCAACTCTGAAATGAGAAACTGCAGTCGCCGTATGCAATCGTGGAAAAGATGAAGTACTGTTATGTCACATCCGAGCATATTTCGGTTACACTGTGCATGCTAAGCACAGGTACGAGCCAAGGGGAAAGTGGGGTTCTCTATTACTGTTACGCGTGAATGAGGAAACTAAGAAAATTCTGGATTCATCTTTATAACTTAAAAAACAGAAATTTCTGGCTTTATGTAGCAGCCAAGGAGCTGCAGACATAAATATTCTAAACAGAACAAACACAGTGATTCGGTACCGTCGATTTCTTCTGCCATAACACTGTTTCACTTTTATATCGAAAAGCGGCACTATTTGTCATTTATACACACAGAAATGTGGTGGCGGTTTCCGTTTGTTAAATAACTCTTCGTGTATACCACCGTGTTTACACATATCGGAGAATCATGCCTTTTCTGTTGTTTTCAAAGTTCATTTTAAAATGCCCTACCTAGACTACGGTTATAGTAATCAAGCCAACTTCAAATACCTAATTAAATGAATGTTCCTTTTCTCGATGTTGCTGGCACACAAAATGGTCAGTGGACTACAACAGTTGCAAGGTGTGCCAGAAGTTGCCATCCTCGTAGCGGCATAGAGAAATACTACTGACCATTTACTGCTGGCTCATCCGCTGAACTGGCGTCTTTATACCACACACGGGCCATCGATCGTGAACCTTTGTGACTAATTCGTGAATGAGCAAGTGCAGAATTGAAATTTAGTCTCACCAGCAATGGGGCGATTAAGACATTTACTTGTCTTTCAGTTCTTGCATCCAAAAAATTCTACAGACAACACTGACATAATTTTAAACAGAACAAATACAGTGATTCGGTACAGAAATCAGTCACTCTCCACAGCAAACTCAACTAAAACCTATCTCCCTCAAAACTAAGATCAATCCGATACCTATATATCGAGAGTTAAGCTCAGACCAAAGGCTAAGAATAAATATTGCACGGAGCATCTATAATATTATAGTTCCTACATTCATTGGATCTCTACTCGACACTTGTTCTTAATTTCTATGAATGTTCATTTTTGTACAAATGTGTAGAATAGTAAGAGCTCAGTCACAAAAGGAGAAAATGCATCAATTAGCCATAACATTAACACCAACCTCCTATTAATATAAAACAATCCACACAATAGCAGCGTCAGCTGGCGAGGAATGACTGCTAGTCAGACACGTGCACAGTGCAACATAGTACTAGTGTGTGTGTGTGTGTGTGTGTGTGTGTGTGTGTGTGTGTGTGTGTGTGTGCACGCGCATATGGTGGTACAACGTGCACTGTGTGGTTTTGACGAGCAATAAAAACGTCGGAAATTATGTTTATGTTGATATTGATCTCTATTCCAATTTTCTGTACAGATTCCAGAACTCTCAGAACCGAGGTGATGGAAAACTTTTTTTGACGAGTGTAGTTTTCGCAACAGTAACACTGTGGAAATAACATAGTTTATTCAGCCTAATGAAGAATACAGTAACAAAACTGTAAGACTAGTCTTGAAAAAATAAGGAATTTATGGCTGTTTGCGACAATTGCCCCAGTCTTTTTTTATGTTGGCAAGGCTGGAAGAAACTTTAGTACAAGACAACATGAATACATTTCAGGGACTATAGATAATTTAAAGATTTTACTCACGAGTAGCAAAGGCAACAAAATGGACCTCCTCAAAGAACTAGAAATATATATTTGCACCCTGACTTCACCACATTACATTCTCAATGACTAAGTGGAGTTAGCCAACAAACAATTTCTGCACATTTTCCTACAGCCATTCACACAATGTAAATGAAGTGGATCCCCAATGTTCAGAATTCTGAGCAAGAATGTGGACCTCCTGCCATCGAATGCACTATTGCCAAGTTTGTAAGGAAAGAAAAAGATCTTTCCGAACACCAGCTGCTCAGCGCAACACTTACTTTCTGGACATGCCTCATTTTACAAAAAAATGCAGAGAAGAGATTCGTCACACATTTTATTCAGATTTTTTCCTGAAATTATACATACAAGTAGTAATTGAAAAAATGATATTTATCTGATTATGTTGCTACCAGACAGTGTTTTCTTGTCCGAGACCAGACAAAGCAACTTGCAACAGTGTCACAAAAGTTGCAGTACAAGTCTCATCGGAAGGAAGTTTGTGTAGTATAAAAATTTTACAGGAGAGCACGACTACTGTGCAAAATTGTTACTTATTTTCACGTTACGAGTCATCCCGACGGATGACACGTGTCTTTGAAATGGGACAGTGAGGGCAGTAATTTTGTAAGAGGAAGTACAGTGAAGAGCCAAAGAAACTGGTACACCTGCCCAATACTGTGTAGGGCCAGGAGCACACAGATGTGCTGCAACACGACGTGGCACGGGCTCGACTAATTCCTGGAGCAGTGCTGGAAGTAACCGACACTGTGAATCCTGCACGGCTGTCCATAATTCCGTCAGAGTATGAGGGGGTGGAGATCTCTTCTGAACAGCACGTTGCAAGGGATCCCAGACATGCTCGATAATGTTCATGTCTGGGGAGTTTGGTGGCCAGGAGAAGTATTTAAACTCAGAAGAGTGTTCCTCTGTAGCAATTCTGGACATGTGGGGTGTCGTATTGTCCTGCTGAAATTTCCCAAGTCCATCGGAATGTGCAATGGACACAAATGGATGCAGGATGCTTATGTACGTGTCTCCTTTCGGAGTCATATCTAGACGTGTCAGGGGTCCCGTATCACTCCATCAGCACACGTCCCACACCATTACAGAGCCTCCACCAGCTTGAACAGTCCCCTGTTGACACGCAGGCTCCACGGATTCCGTACCCGTACCCGTGCACCTGCTCGATACAATTTTAAACGAGACTCGTCCGACCGGGCGACACGTTTCCAGTCGTCGAGAGTCCGATGTCGGTGTTGACGAGCCCAGGTGAAGCTCAAAGCCGCGTGTCGTACAGTCGTCGAGGATACCGGAGTGGGTCTTCGGCTCCGGAGGCCCACATCCGAGACGTTTCCTCGAGTGGTTCGCACGCTGACGGTCGAGCATTGAAACCTGCAGCAATTTGCAGAAGGGTTCCACTTCTGTCACGCTGAACAATTCTCTTCAGTTGTCATCGATCGCGTTCTCACAAGATCTTTTTCCGGCGGCAGCGATTTCAGAGATTTGTCATTTTAACGGATGCCCGACATACACGACACACTCGCGAAACGGTCGTACGGGAAAATCCCCAATTCTTCGCTACCTGGGAGATGCCGTGTCCCGTCACTCGTGCCCCGACTATAACACCACGTTCGAACTCACTTAAATCTCGATAACCTGCCGTCGTAGCAGCAGTAACCGATTTAACAAATGTGCCAGACACTTGTCGTCTTACATAGGCGTTGCCGACCACAGTGTCGTATTCTGCCTGTTTATATACCAGATTCTTTGGCACTTCAGTGTATCTGCAGAGATGTATGTGTAAGCTCAGTATATCATCTGATCAGATTAGTGTGTTGGCCAGGTATAAGAACCAAGGCTGAACAATGATGAGACTGACTATGGAAGCACAAGAAGACTGTATTGTATTCATTCCTAATACCGATTCTGTTAAGAAAAATTAAAGAATAACAGGACGCTTCCCGAATTGAAGAACGCGTTTGCACAATTACCTGCGAAGGGTCACATTCTCCGCCAGGGTTTCGACTGTCTCTTGTCGTGCACTGAAATTAGAAATGTCCACCCCTCCCACAGTGTCAGTATGCGGCCCACCGTGTCCCGGCCCATCCCCGGTCCCAATCCCTCGCCTCACGGCTCGTATCCCTGTAACAGACCTACATGCGAGACCTGACCCGTACATTCTCCCACCACCACCACCACCTACTCCAGTCCAGTCACAAGCATCGCCTATCCCCACAATGGCAGGGCTACCTGTCAAATCAGCCAAACACCCTACAAACTGAGCTACACCCAGAATGAGATTTTCACTCTGCAGCGGAGTGGGCACCGATACGAAACTCCGTGGCAGATTAAAACTGTGTGCCGGTTCGAGACTCGAACTCGGGAGCACTCGCCCGAGGAGAGTCACTTTCCCGCAAAAAGGCAAAGGTCCCGAGTTCGAATCTCGGTCCGGCATACAGTTTTAAGCTACGACCGCCGTGTTGCGTCCTATGTGGGCACGACAACTGAAAAGTTGTGTGCACAGACGGCCGCCGACAAACTGTGGCCGAGAAACGGCAGGACCACCTAGCTGACGAGTGTGCGGCCCGATACGGTGTTCTCCACTTCACAGTCTGCGCCATATGGATCCTTCCTACCCACACGAGCTTTTCTGAACTGTGCACGTAGGAACTCTCCTTGCAGTATATCCTTCCCTTAACCCTCCTGATCTCAACCTCCATTAGTCATTATTCTAATTGACCTACAAACACCTATCCCCTTCCCTGTTGACATTGTAGCACTACACAGCCCTCTATTTCACCAAAGCACCCAGTCTTTTACTCCTCGCCCTCCGTCTAACTCCCGACGGAAGCTCTCTCCACCTCACCCCTGTAGGCTCACACGAGCAGCTCTTTACCGCCCCCACCCCTACCTGCTATCCCTCCCCCTCCACACCCCACTCTGACTGCTTCTCCCATCAACTGCTGCTGGTCTCAGTCTGGGCTCAGCAGCCACAGACCTCGCTCACGCGTGTGAGACGTGTGTGTGTGTGTTTTCCTGTTGTCTAGTTCCGAAGGAGGTCTTTCTGGACAAAAGTTTACTTGTTTGACAGTCATTTTGTCGTCTCTATCTGCAACTCGTCATCTCTGTTATACGGTGAATAGCAATCTATCCTCCTCATAATATTGGCATTATTCCATCCCGGATTTTCCACTGTACGAAAGGGAAGCAGCAGTTGGAAAGGGACTGAGACAGGGTTGTAGCCTCTCCCCGATGTTATTCAATCTGTATACTGACCGAGCAACAAAGGAAACAAAAGAAAAATTTGGAGTAGGTATTAAAATCCGTGGAGAAGAAATAAAAACTTTGAGGTTCGCCGATGACATTGTAATTCTGTCAGAGACAGCAAAGGACTTGGAAGAGCAGTTGAACGGAATGGACAGTGTCTCGAAAGGAGGATATAAGATGAACATCAACAAAAGCAAAACAATGATAATGGAATGTAGTCGAATTAAGTCTGGTGATGCTGAGGGAATTAGATTAGGAAATGAGATGCTTAAAGCAGTAAAGGAGTTTTGCTATTTGGGGAGCAAAATAACTGATGATGGTCGAAGTAGAGAGGATATAAAATGTAGACTGGCAATGGCAAGGAAAGCGTTTCTGAAGAAGAGAAATTTGTTAACATCGAGTATAGATTTAAGTGTCAGGAAGTCGTTTCTGAAAGTATTTGTGTGGAGTGTAGCCATGTACGGAAGTGAAACGTGGACGATAAATAGTTTGAACAAGAAGAGAATAGAAGCTTTCGAAATGTGGTGCTACAGAAGAATGCTGAAGATTAGATGGGTAGATCACGTAACTAATGAGGGGGTATTGGATAGGATTGGAGAGAAGAGGAGTTTGTGGCACAACTAGACTAGAAGAAGGGTTCGGTTGGTAGGACATGTTCTGAGGCATCAAGGGATCACAAATGTAGTATTGGAGGGCAGCGTGGAGGGTAAAAATCGTAGAGGGAGACCAAGAGATGAATACACTAAACACATTCAGAAGGATGTGGGTTGCAGTAGGTACTGGGAGATGAAGAAGCTTGCACAGGATAGAGTAGCATGGAGAGCTGCATCAAACCAGTCTCAGGACTGAAGACCACAACAACAACAACAACAACAACAACAACAACGATTTTGAGAAGAGTCTTATTTATTTAAGAAAATGAATATTGTGGTAAATTCTTGTCTTGGAGCAGATACTGCATAATTCAGCAAAGGAGTCCACAACGGATAATGCTCCTACTGCCACGATCAATTGAAGCTAAACATAAAAATATTTAACATTCGTGGCTTGAGGTAAATCTAATGATGGAGAATGTTTTTTTTTTTAAAAAAAAAACAATGTAGCTTCTGACACTAGGCCAACTCTCTGGTCTAACACAGTAATAAGCAATTAAATGACTACGAGTGCTCTTACCCCTTTACAAGACCAGAGGGTCCTATCTGCGTGCCAAACATCAGGTTGAATTCTATCGGCTCCGTCAGTTCGTTCCCGGTCAGTGGCGATTTGATCGAGAATTTTTTCAGGACGGCTGCCATTTCATCTTTTTTCATGCCGTCGAGCTGCAAGAAGTAAAAATGAGGAGACTTACTGAAAAGGATGCATCACAACTGAAATCATATTAAACAAACATATGTAAATCCTTGGGAGTTAGACTAACACAGTTTTAAGAAAACATTACGAATCACACCATCAGTAATGTGTGGGTAAGCTGACAATGTGGATCTGATGGGAAGTGTGCTAGGGTAGTCTGAGCAGTTGTGACAATCACTGTGTCCGGACAGCTCAGTGTGCCTAGTAAACGGCAAACGGGTTCGAATTTCGGACCGGCACAAATTTTCAACTTACCCCATTAATGCAAATCAATATCCCCAAGTAGCTTAATGTCTTAAGTCCTTCACATCTTGGTAAAGTATTATTATTATTATTTCTTTACTTTCTCAGACGTTAAGTCTGGTTAGGAATGGAAAGTGACGCGGACCTTGATCAAGCGTCACTTCCTATTAACTGTACGGTATGTGTTATATTGCATTTAGGAACTTTCGGGTAATTGAACGTGTATCAATAATTACGGATTTCTGTAGTTGTATATATATGTTTGGATGTAGCTGTATTGCATTGATGTACTGGTGGATATTGTGTGGTATGACTTCTGTAGTTGATAGTATAATTGGTATGATGTCAACTTTATCCTGATGCCACATGTCTTTGACTTCCTCAGCCAGTTGGATGTATTTTTCAATTTTTTCTCCTGTTTTCTTCTGTATATTTGTTGTACTGGGTATGGATATTTCAATTAGTTGTGTTAATTTCTTCTTTTTATTGGTGAGTATGATGTCAGGTTTGTTATGTGGCGTTGTTTTATCTGTTATAATGGTTCTGTTCCAGTATAATTTGTATTCATCATTCTCCAGTACATTTTGTGGTGCATACTTGTATGTAGGAACTTGTTGTTTTAAAAGTTTATGTTGTAAGGCAAGCTGTTGATGTATTATTTTTGCGACATTGTCATGTCTTCTGGGGTATTCTGTATTTGCTAGTATTGTACATCTGCTTGTGATGTGATCTACTGTTTCTATTTGTTGTTTACAAAGTCTGCATTTATCTGTTGTGGTGTTGGGATCTTTAATAATATGCTTGCTGTAATACCTGGTGTTTATTGTTTGATCCTGTATTGCAGTCATGAATCCTTCTGTCTCACTGTATATATTGCCTTTTCTTAGCCATGTGTTGGATGCGTCTTGATCGATGTGTGGCTGTGTTAGATGATACTGGTGCTTGCCATGAAGTGTTTTCTTTTTCCAATTTACTTTCTTCGTATCTGTTGATGTTATGTGATCTAAAGGGTTGTAGAAGTGGTTATGAAATTGCAGTGGTGTAGCCGATGTATTTATATGAGTGATTGCCTTGTGTATTTTGCTAGTTTCTGCTCATTCTAGAAAGAATTTTCTTAAATTGTCTACCTGTCCATAATGTAGGTTTTTTATGTCGATAAATCCCCTTCCTCCTTCCTTTCTGCTTAATGTGAATCTTTCTGTTGCTGAATGTATGTGATGTATTCTATATTTGTGGCATTGTGATCGTGTAAGTGTATTGAGTGCTTCTAGGTCTGTGTTACTCCATTTCACTACTCCAAATGAGTAGGTCAATATTGGTATGGCATAAGTATTTATAGCTTTTGTCTTGTTTCTTGCTGTCAATTCTGTTTTCAGTATTTTTGTTAGTCTTTATCTATATTTTTCTTTTAGTTCTTCTTTAATATTTGTATTATCTATTCCTATTTTTTGTCTGTATCCTAGATATTTATAGGCATCTGTTTTTTCCATCGCTTCTATGCAGTCGCTGTGGTTATCCAATATGTAATCTTCTTGTTTAGTGTGTTTTCCCTTGACTATGCTATTTTTCTTACATTTGTCTGTTCCAAAAGCCATATTTATATCATTGCTGAATACTTCTGTCATCTTTAGTAATTGGTTGAGTTGTTGATTTGTTGCTGCCAGTAGTTTTAGATCATCCATGTATAGCAGATGTGTGATTTTGTGTGGGTATGTTCCAGTAATATTGTATCCATAATTTGTATTATTTAGCATGTTGGATAGTGGGTTCAGGGCAAGGCAGAACCAGAAAGGACTTAATGAGTCTCCTTGGTATATTACACGCTTAATCTGTATTGGCTGTGATGTGATATTATTTGAATTTGTTTGGATATTAAGTGTGGTTTTCCAATTTTTCATTACTATGTTTATGAACTGTATCAATTTAGGATCTACTTTGTATATTTCCAATATTTGTAGTAACCATGAGTGGGGTACACTATCAAAAGCTTTTTGGTAATCAATGTATGCGTAGTGTAGCGACCTTTGTTTAGTTTTAGCTTGATATGTCACCTCTGCATCTATTATCAGTTGCTCTTTACATCCTCGTGCTCCTTTGCAACAGCCTTTTTGTTCTTCATTTATAATTTTGGTTCTGTGTCGTATGTGTCATTAATTTCTGTGTAATGACTGAAGTTAATATTTTGTATATTGTTGGTAGGCATGTTATGGGGCGATATTTAGCTGGGTTCGCTGTGTCTGCTTGATCTTTAGGTTTCAGATAAGTTATTCCATGTGTAAGTGTATCAGGGAATGTGTATGGGTCTGCAATGTAACTGTTAATTAATTTAGTTAGATGTGAATGTGTTGAGGTGAACTTCTTTAACCAGAAATTTGCTATTTTATCATTTCCAGGGGCTTTCCAATTGTGAGTAGAATTAATTGCTTGGGTGACTTCATGTTGCAAAATTATCACTTCAGGCATTTGTGGTATCATCTTGTATGTGTGTGTTTCTGCTTGTATCCACCGTGCATGCCTGTTATGTTGTACCGGGTTTGACCATATGTTGCTCCAGAAGTGTTCCATGTCTGTTATGTTTGGTGGATTGTTTATTTTAATGTGTGTGTTATCTATTGTCTGGTAAAATTTCTTTTGGTTTGTGTTGAATGTTTGGTTTTGTTTCCTTCTATTTTCACTTTTTTTGTATCTTCTGAGTCGTTTGGCCAATGCTTGTAATTTCTGCTTCTTTTCATCTAATTGCTCTATCACTTCTTGTTGTGAGATTTTACCTAACCTTTTTCGTTTTTTTTCTGACATTTCATTTCTTATAAATTGTGTTAGCTGTCTGATGTCTTTTCTCAGTTTTTCTATTTTGATCTGTAGCCTGTGTTGCCATGCTGGTTTTGTGGGTTTCTTCTGTGTGTTGGTTGGTTCTGATCTCTGTCTAGTGTGTATATTTAGTGTAGTGAGTGCTCCTATATAAACCAGTAGTTGTAACTCTTCCATAGTTGTGTTTTCATTTATTTTGTTGTCCATGATTGTGTTGATAGTTTTTATTGTCGTTTCGACTTGTGGGTTATTTGGTGGTCTATGCAAGAATGGTCTAATGTCTGTATTTGTGTCTTTGTATTCTATATATGTCAGCTGAAATTTTTCTTCTATATCTAACATCTGTGTCACTTCGTGTTCTATTTGTGCTTGTTCTGGTGGCTGTCTTAAGATTTCGTTTTCCTCTGATTGTTTAATTGGTGCGTGTTGTTCTTTGTTTGTTTGCTCTGGGATGTTTGAGTCCATTACTGTATTTTCTTCTTCTTCTGATTGCACATTATTTTGTTCCAGTATTTGTTGTACTTGTTGTTTGATGTTTTCTAATTCTGACTGGGGTATCCTGTTATTTTTGATTATTACACGGGTCTGAACAACGACTAGCTGTAGTCGTTGTTCTGTTAAAAATTTTAATTCTGGGTATCTGGTAATAAATGTTGTGTATACTTGTGATCTGTATCCAGTTGTGGTGGTTCCTAAGTTTGTTGCTTGGTAATAACAGAACATGAGGTGTCGATTAACTTCATCTGACCATCTCATCCTCTGTCTTTGTTTTCCTTCTAGGGTGGTTGCAGGAAGCATATCCTGCAAAACACCTCTATTTGGATTTAAATCATTTTCCAGTTGGCTAGCAGTGTCGTTACCATTGTGGGCGGGCATAAGGGTTCAAGCGTCGTCCCCGACCATGACGGCGCTTGTCCGAGGCTTCTTTAGTTCTGTCCTGAACCAAGTAATCACACTAAAAGGGGGGTTAGCCCTATTAGTGGTTTGTTCTTTTCGTCGCCTTTTACGACTGGCAGAACATACCGGAGGCCTATTCTTTTCCCGGGCCTCCACGGGGATTATTATTATTATTATTATTATTATTATACTGCGTTGGCCTTCAGTAGCTAAACTGCTAAGAACCAAGCCCTTCCTGTACAAATGGGGACCCTCAGACTCCCCATTGCGTGACTCTGAGGCTCCAGTTCAGACCACATGCTAAATTGTTGAGGAACGTACTGAGAGGTGTTTCATGACGGGGATTATTATTATTATTATTATTATTTCTTTACTTTCTCAGACGTTAAGTCTGGTTAAGAATGAAAAGTGACGCGGACCTTGATCAAGCGTCACTTCCTATTAACTGTACGGTAAGTGTTATATTGCATTTAGGAACTTTCGGGTAATTGAACATGTATCAATAATTACGGATTTCTGTAGTTGTATATATATGTTTGGATGTAGCTTTATTGCATTGATGGACTGGTGGATATTGTGTGGTATGACTCCTGTAGTTGATAGTATATTATTATTATTATTATTATTATTATTATTATTATTATTATTATTATACAGATATAAATATAGAATTTGCAGTAATATTTACACAATAAAGTACAAAAGAAATAGGCAAGAGCTCTGGTCTCAATTGACCTTAAAGCATGATGTCAAAAGGGCATATTTATTCCAATGTTTTTGGCGGGGCATTTGTGATATCCTACCAGTCGTGAAACACCTCTCAGTACGTTCCTCAACAATTTAGCGTGTGGTCTGAACTGGAGCCTCGGAGTCACGCAATGGGGAGTCTGAGGGTCCCCATTTGTACAGGAAGGGCTTGCTTCTTAGCAGTTTAGCTACTGAAGGCCAACGCAGTATTTTTCTTTTCAGCTTTTAGGTAAAAGAGAGAACGGAAATTTTACATATACTAAGCCTACAGCCTTATAGAACACAGTGACTTAGTTCTTGTACTCCAAAAATAATAAAAATATATGAGAAAATATACAGCACTAAACGGATACACAAAGACTATATGTTTACTGTAAAACCAATTGCTCCTACATGCTGTGTGTGTGTGTGTGTGTGTGTGTGTAACCTGCAAAATGCACATTATCGGAATTAATCTATTACAGACACCACAAGGCAATACAGGCACCGTGACCACAGCATCTAGCAGCACTCGGTCCGAGATATAATGTTCCGTAACACCTCTGTCCGATGACGAGCCTGGGGTGGTTCAAAAACTAATGAATGACACAACAAATATGTATCAAATTCAACAAGGTTTCAGGAATTAAAGTCAATGGAGACTTTTTTCCCCCACCTTCTCACTGCTCATCATACATAACTCATCAGTTTTTGCATTCAACTGTATCCGCATACTAGCACAGGGCAATTCGTGGCAATAAATCACTTTCAGCTATAGAAAAAGTAAAGTGCGTACCTTCTTCTCCTCCACTTTTGCAACAACAAGCCACTAGTAACAAAAACTGTGTATCTAAAATGCACAATTAGTAACTGTCGTCAAACTGTGGTGGAATTGTGACGATGTAGCAGTGTCCGAAGTGTTTCTCACGCGAATTGAGATCGACACTGAACCTTGTCCATTCCACATAACTTTGGTGCCCATTGACACGCAGAATTTGTGCAACAGATTAATTTTCTGCACTGAGGTTGGAATGGAACCAGGGTGACTTTTGGTACGGCCTCAGTGTTCCATTTCCTGTCTGTCATCTACAACCTTTCTTCACAGAACTCCACCTCCTCGTGCACAGATGGGTCCTGAAAGAGAATATCAATTGTCCTAAGAGCTACTTTAATGTTGTAAACAAGTTAACTTTGAATTTCCTGTATTCACATTTTCTTTTACAACACAATCTCATGTACTAAGCAAATAGACAGATGTTATACAAAGGGGTAACCAAAAGGAACTGAACCAATTTTTGTTGCACTGCACTTTCGTAGTACCGAATTATGCCACCAGGAGTGCATAGAGCAAACATTCCAGAGCGGGCAAGCCGAGTGTCATCACTCATGGAGGTCAGGACTAATTTCGGCATCTACATCTACATCCATACTCCGCAAGCCACCTGACTGTGTGTGGCGGAGGGTACCCTGAGTACCTCTATCGGTTCTCCCTTCTATGCCAGTCTCGTATTGTTCGTGGAAAGGAGGATTGTCGGTATGCTTCTGTGTGGGCTCTAATCTCTGTGATTTTATCTTCACGGTCTCTTTGTGAGATATACGTAGGAGGGAGCAATACACTCCTTGACTCCTCGGTGAAGGTATGTTCTCGAAACTTTAACAAAAGCCCATACCGAGCTACTGAGTGTCTCTCCTGCAGAGTCTTCCACTGGAGTTTATCTATCATCTCTGTAATGCTTTCATGATTACTAAACGATCCTGTAACGAAGCGCACTGCTCTCTGTTGGATCTTCTCCATCTCTTCTATGAACCCTATCTGGTACGGATCCCACACTGGTGAGCAGTATTCAAGCAGTGGGCGAACAAGCGTACTGTAACCTACTTCCTTTGTTTTCGGATTGCATTTCCTTAGGATTCTTCCAATGAATCTCAGTCTGGCATCTGCTTTACCGACGATCAACTTTATATGATCATTCCATTTTAAATCACTCCTAATGGCTACTCCCAGATAATTTATGGAATTAACTGCTTCCAGTTGCTGATATGCTACATTGTAGCAATATGATAAGGGATCTTTCTTTCTATGTATTCACAGCACATTACACTTGTCTACATTGAGATTCAATTGCAATTCCCTGCACCATGCATCAATTCGTTGCAGATCCTCCTGCATTTTAGTACAATTTTCCATTGTTACAACCTCTCAATATACTACAGCATCATCCGCAAAAAGCCTCAGTGAACTTCCAATGTTATCCACAAGGTCATTTATATATATTGTGAATAGCAACAGTCCTACGACACTCCCCTGCGGCACACCTGAAATCACTCTTACTTTGGAAGCCTTCTCTCCATTGAGAATGACATGCTGCGTTCTGTTATCTAGGAACTCCTCAATCCAATCACACAATTGGTCTGATAGTCCATATGCTCTCACTTTGTTCATTAAACGACTGTGGGGAACTGTATCGAACGCCTTGCGGAAGTCAAGAAACACGGCATCTACCTGTGAACCTGTGTCTATGGCCCTCTGAGTCTCGTGGGCGAATAGCGCGAGCTGGGTTTCACACGACCGTCTTTTTCGAAACCCATGCTGAATCCTACAGAGTAGATTTCTAGTCTCCAGGAAAGTCATTATACTCTAACATAATACGTGTTCCAAAATTCTACAAGTGATCGACGTTAGAGATATAGGTCTATAGTTCTGCACATCTGTTCGACGTCCCTTCTTGAAAACGGGGATGACCTGTGCCCTTTTCCAATCCTTTGGAATGCTACGCTCTTCTAGAGACCTATGGTACACCGCTGCAAGAAGGGGGGCAAGTTCCTTCACGTACTCTGTGTAAAATCGAACTGGTATCCCATCAGGTCCAGCGGCAGAGTTTATAGTGACAACTGTTGTGCGATTGTCGTTTTTGCAATGACCGGTTTTGACGAAAAGGGTGCACAGCTGAAATTCCGCTTTTTGCTCGGAAAAATTGGAACAGAAACTCCTAAAATTTTAAAAATGCCATATGTAGAAGGTGCTGTGGGGGAGAACTCACACGTTTGAGTATTTTCCTGTTTCAAAAACAGGTGAAATGTCACTCGACGATAAACTTCGTTCCGGTCATCCTTCTGTGGCACAAACACCTGAAAATGTTGAAAACATTTGTGCAGTCATCGACGAAGATCGATGACTGACCATTTAAGACATTGTGGAGCTGCGCTCTGAGTGCAGAGCAGCAAATTGAAACAGAAGATCTGGGAATGAAAAGGATCACTTCCAAATTCGTGCCACAACTGCTGACTGCCGAAGAAACAAAAGGTCGCGTGGAACTGTGCTGTACTTTGAAAGAACAGCCCCGAAATGATCCAAATCTTATTTAAAAATTGTCTTAGGTGACAGAACTCTGTGCTCTGCTTACGATCCCAAATCAAATCGACAGTCGAGTAAGTTGCAGACTTCGGGTCCGCCTCGCCCCAAGAAAGCTGTCTGGTGACGTCAAATATTAAAACGGTGTCAATTTGTTTTTCAATGTGAGAGGAGTTGTCCATTCAGAGATTGTTCCGCACGGTCAGAGAGTTGACCAGGCTTTCTACTCGGAAGTTTTGAAAAAATTGTGCAACAGTGTGTGACAAGTGGTCTTTCTGCAGGCCAAGTCACAATCAAAAATGGAACAACCCCTGTTCCTCACTCGTTCCGAAACTGACCTCATCCGTGCGAATTTTTATTTTAAAGGCCTAGCACATTAAGACAAGTATTAATGTTATAAACGGTGTATACATCTCGAGCCAGTACAGCTCACGGTGTGCGAATTTTTATTTTTGTTTTCTACAATGAAAAGAGAGACAAAAGGAAAGTGTTTCGCTGATACTGCCGAGTGAAGAAAATATGAATAAATAAGCTAAAAAAAGTACAGTTTCTATCGGGTACACCCTCCTGCACATGTTGTTCGTGCAAAAGCGAGACAGGAAGTAACTTTTTACACGACTCATTTGACAGTCATTTATCACGCTGTCCGTTGCAGCCGTGAGGTTCTCTCTCTTTCCCCTCATCTCCTAAAAACCTCGATAGACTGACTCCGAGGAACGAGTGGCCCCACACGGCACGTGGAGGTGCTCACCTGCCGTCTCGCACTGCCTATCGACGGCAACAGAAATTTAATGTTCAGTCTTTTGTATAATTATTGACCGTTAAGATGTATAATCTTATTTTAAAGGCCTAGCACATTAAGACAAGTATTAATGTTATAAACTTGTGTACACATCTCGAGCCAGTACAGCTCACAGTGTGCGAATTACCCAGATACGAGAGCACTTACTGACTTCTGACAAACTTTACACATAATTTCAAACATTTTCTCTCATATACAGGATGGATCACCTAAAACTTTCGCCACAAACATTGCGGAAATGGGAAGTGCTATTCGTGTGCAGTTTTCACAGAATGCGTCGGTATTCGGGGGCTCTGTCTGTTAGCCGATCGACAGATTGTGATAATACTTAGGAAATGTATTTTTTGTGAAAATATACATTCTCTTAAGTGGAACAATGCCTACTGATATTAATGCATTAAAAGTAGGATAAATTAGAACATCACCGGCGTCTGTCGCAGGATTCCATTGCGAGTGATTTAGCACACACAAAAGAACAACACAGGTGGATACAATACTTTTGTGGGTTCCGACCAGTAACAAGACAACAGACCGTCACGACAGCCGCTGTGTCAGTGCTGCAGGTTAATCCTAGTATGCAGAGGAAAGTCTTCCAGAAGCGGTGGAAGATGGCACGCCAGGAGGCTGCGACGCTCGTGTGCGTTCGGTGTCCCGTGTGTGGAGAATGGCCCTAAGAGCTGACGGTGCACTACCCCACACCGTACGTTTACATTCCGTGGGCGTCGACATATCAGTAGTACACGTTTCGGCAGTTTACCGGGCCACGACCAGTAACTGTGGCTTCGTCACTAAACGATATACACTATACGTCTGGATTCTTCTGTCTTAATGCACGTGTACAAAAGTTAACACAGTTCTCACAATTGTTTCCCTGCAGCTATCAATGGAGAGAAATGTGATAGGGATGGAACTGACGTTGACATAAATACACAGGAACCTCGCCTGCCTCACGCCATTCCTCGTGCGAATGTGCTGGATCTAATGTGCAAATCTACTGCAACACCAGTAAGCACATTAATTTCCCCTCTTCTGTTACACTGTCTACCACTTTCACATCATAACATTACAGGGCCGTATAACATTACAGGTCGGGATTGATCTAGGAGGTCTTGAATATCTTATTTGTATCTGGCAGTTGGTATGGAGAAATTGAAACTTGGGGGATTTCTTTATATATTTTGGCATGATTAAGTCCCAATGCTATGCAAAGCTGTCATTTAGTTACGTGCGATTTGCAATCTGTTATGTGTTACTTTCCGATAATAAATCTTTTTTTTTTTATTTCCATTAAAATATAATGACGATAAATGTTTTAGATCATTTGGAATAATATTTTAATAACTATGTAGATGACGTGACACCATTTGTTTACTCTTAGCGGAAAAAAAAGAGAGAGTGTTAATTGTGCGTTTATGGACAGTCAGTGTCGGGATCAGTGATTATGATTCCAGAAATAATTGATTTGATGAAGTTCAATTGCACACAATCGTGTAGGGCAAATTATGACCTCGAAATTGGTTGTAGATGTATGCAGGTCAATTTTGTGACAGGCTAGTACGCATTGCGAGTGTGTCGCAGTATCAAGACTGCTTTCACCCGCCAATGGTTTGCTTTAAATTCGCGAAAATACAATTTACGCGAATTCTTAACTATCACGAGGGTAGAATATCTGAGGCTCCACTTGGAAGGACGTAAGTTTGGATAGAGGGATCATTTTCAAAATCCAATACAAATCTTGTTGATCGAAGTAGCCTAGCAACCCAAAAGCCTAGCAACCCAAAAGCTCATATGTGGTTATCAGCAGAAACAGTGTACTATTTTTCATGCACACGTTTACACTCTACATCGAGGTGTGGGTGATTTGTGGGTGTGAAATAAATATTTGAAAGCATTTGATTAAATAAATAGGAAAAATACAAAGAAGTTTATTCGTATATTTTGTTACTTCACGAACAGTGATATTTTCTTATAGTGGTGTAGAGCCTTACCTATTATTAATGTTGTGACAGACTGATCGTAAGTGCTCTCATTACAAGTCGAGTTTTTGGCCTGACTATGAGTAGCTGGTTCTTGAAGTCTCAAAGGTTAAGTGAAGAATAATATCTCACTTAAATAACGCTGCATCGAAACCCACTATCTTTATACTATATTAAGCTAGCTATTCTGGAATCAGGTGGTATCGTGGCCTCGCAGTTGTGAGTTGTCGACAACAAATAGGTAAACACTAACATAAACATTTCTCACGCTCGGATACCGACGAGGGAAAGAAGAGACGACAATGACGACATACACGTATACGTATACAAACGGCATACTTGGCGCCTTACTATACTACAAACACAATGGATGTCACGGTATAGCGTAACTGGTCAAAGAGGATGTTAAATAATTGCCGAGACAGTTAACATCTACTGGGATATCTTGCCGGATACACCATACGAGAATGAACCGCGCTTTTCCCACACTCTCCGTACTCCACAAACAAGTGGGCTTTTTCTGCACCGATAATCCCCATCGTCCACCACTGCTCACACTGTCACATACTAACTGACCGGCAAGTAGCAATGCACTCGAGAACAACACAGGCACACGGTAAGCAAACACGACAGCACCGTACCCGGCAACTACGGAAGCTGAATGGCATGAACAAATGTTGGTGGGGAAACTTTTCAACATAAGACATCTTGTAAACGGTTCACACTATAATCCAGACAGAAACACTATTAACATTCTAATTTACCCTACATTTGGTATTTTGATGTCAACAGGCACTGTTCCATTAAAAAAGTGTATGTTTTCACAAAGAATGCACCTTCTAAGTATTATTAGAATCTGCCGAATGGCTAGCAATATGCACATCAATATTACCTTCAATTTGTGGTAGAAGTTTTAGGGGATCCACCTTGCGTGTTTAATGTCAAAGACAGGTCGAGTCAGGAGGAAAGGTACAGGCTTTGAGAGGAGACAGTATCAACGATTTGGAACAAAAGACTTCGCACGAACGTATGCCCTATTCCAAACGGTTTCCAAGATAGAGCACCTTTAATGTCACTTTTGTGGGTTTTTCTCTAATAACTTCACACTGTGGCCGCCAACAAAAATCTGCCACAGTACAAATTGAACTGCATTAAATTTCCAAAAAAACACGTGGGGGAGTGTACTATTGATTTTTTTCTCTAGAGCTCATAGTTTGTGCAAAGAGAGCGAGAGAGTACTGACAATCTCGCACGACACGCACAAGCTGAAGCTCAGTTAGTTTTTGTAGGCCAATTTGAGGCAGTTACACGACTCGACAGACCACAAGCGTCCTGCTAAAATTGTTCGTGACTAATTCCTCTATACTACTTGGTACAGTGTAAAGAAGACCGTGTCTTCAATAGTACAGAAAATGAATAGTAATGTAAATTAAACATGTTCTACCTCAGAATTTCGAATAAAGCATACATCTGTGTGAGTTTTTTGTTCAGAACTGCCAGTACTACCACCCCTCAAAGCACTAGCTTTCCTCCCTATTCACCCAGCATTTAACATTAAGCATATCATCGCACGCTCTAAAATGCGTGCCTTACGAGGTACGATGTAACGGTACTTTGACTACCGCACCTCCGCCAGAGCAAAGATGTGATTTACAATCGCGCACGCAGAAGAGCGCTGCGCCAGCGACAGATTTTCATAAGTAATTTTGATCTTATTTCTTTTTTACTTTTGCATAGGTGCTCATTTTAACAAGTAGTTCATTACTCTCTTGTTATCTTGTCTTCGTACGTTTAAGACGTGTATTTTTCGGCGCTGATGTTAAAGAATGATTTTAAGTGGAAATTAAAACTATATTACGAAACTAACACATGGCGTCTTCAAGTTATTTCAGCAGTGATTCGCAGTGGTTATTGCCAAATTTATAAATTAATCCAGACAGTGAGAACTTCAAGAAATTTTCATCAGACGGAGAACAAGAGGACCAGCGAACAATGAAAAAAAGGACATCCTACAAGAAAATTAAGAAGTATTCCAGATGCAGCCACGAAGACTATATTACAATAGATACTACGTTTCTGACAGAATTATAAGGTAAATTTCAACTTATTTCTGATGCTATTTCCTTACATTCGCTTTTTGTAGTGTTGCCGACCCGGTCTGCCATTCACGGTCAAATTACAGCACTATCTCAACCAGTAATACGAAGTCCGCCTTATCCGTAACTTATTCCGTCAAAATTTTCTATTTTGTATTTTCACGGCAGAAACCCGAGGAAAGGAAACACTACAATGAGCTCTCGTTCAGTAGAAGAGATGCGTTTCACAGTAGCACAGATGAATTAGGGCTCATAGCACTTAAGGTATGCAATATAGAGCCCGTGTTAAGTGGGCATTTCTTTTATAGTTTTGGTCCATACAACCACCTCTCAAAATATGGAAAGTAAAGAGCTTTCAGTAGAACAGGTCCACTGTCAAACGAACCAGAACAATTTTCGCTCGTAAGCTTCGACAGTCATTTCTGGACCGGGCCGCTTACCTCAAATTGATACATTTACCCTTCTCCGTTATCTCCGGAAGTTTGTAATATCGAAACGGCATCACCCCACAGGTAAAACTTGACGAGGGTACGTGAAAGTTGTCACTAGTTGTGCCCAATGCCGTGCCACTGCCAGTCCGTTAATGCGAGGAGCTAGCTGCGTTACCTTGACAATTATGTCACGGCACTCCTCTTTCACCTCCGGAGCCGTCTTGCGGTCGGCGCACAGCTTCTCGAGGTGGGCCTTTATCAGGTGGTCCAGCCGGAAGCACTCGCCGTTCACCACGTCCTTCACCATCAGGTCTGCAAACCGGTCCACGTGCCCCGAAGCTCTGCGTGCCAGAAAAGTGATCAATCTTATTAGAGAAGTATCACCTCAGTTGAGGACAGACAACTTATATCACAGTATTACTAGCTTCTCACTATCTTTCAGAGCAGTTCAACAGAATGGAAAGGGCCCAGAATGAGATTTTCACTCTGCAGCGGAGTGAGCGCCGATATGAAACTTCCTGGCAGATTAAAACTGTGTGCCGGACCGAGACTCGAACTCGGGACCTTTGCCTTTCGCGGACAAGTGCTCTACCGACTGAGCTACCCGAGCACGACTCACGCCCTGTCCTCACAGTTTTACTTCTGCCAGTACCTCGTCTCCTACCTTCCAAACTAGTGCTAGTTCTGCAAGGTTTGCAGGAGAGCTTCTGTTAAGTTTGGAAGGTAGGAGACGAGGTACTGGCAGAAGTAAAGCTGTGAGGACGGGGCGTGAGTCGTGCTCGGGTAGCTCAGTCGGTAGAGCACTTGTCCACGAAAGGCAAAGGTCCCGAGTTCGAGTCTCGGTCCGGCACACAGTTTTAATCTGCCGGGAAGTTTCAGAATGGATAGGGTCTGCATAAATCTAAGTGCAGAAAGTATGTGTTTGGAGTGTACCCTTTATGGTAGTTAAATGTGGATACACGCAGGTGTTGAAAAAAATGTTCCATTAAAAAAAAGAGGGCAAAATTGGGTTTTTATGAATTTTATTGAAGTTTTTGGGATTTTTTCACAGTGACAAACAGTTCTGTTTAAATTCCTACGGTTAAGTTATTCAAAAAAACTTATCAATTTTTACAAGTACTTTATTAATGCCTCATTACTTGCCCTGCCAGTACTGCATCCATTGAGAGAATCCACTCCATCTATGGCCTTGTTTGATCAAAATTAAGAAAAAACTTAGGACAGAATAGAATCAAGAAATTAGTGAAGATCTATAAATCTCTGCATTTAGTCTACATTGTACTTTACGATAAATAGGATTCTACATTAAGTTTAAGTTTTTCTTCTGGAAGTGTATGATTATAAGACAAGGTTTTTCCTCAAATTCGTCATTCAAAAACTGTGGGGTCATCTTATATTCACATATCGAACTATTACTGCCGAGGTCAACATTTTTACGTCGGTTAATAGATTGATATAGGGGTTGTCTTACATTCACAGAAGAAGCACGGGTGATTGAGGTCACGTGCAGATTTATTTTGAAAAATGTGGACAGGTACGCAGGCCAAACAATATGCTCGAACAGGTCCAAGATTTCCTGATACACTGAAGCGCTCTACACAATATCGACCTAGCTCGAACAGTCACTTGACTTTTGACTCACACGCCTGTAGCATAGGGGATATGTGAGAAATTATAAACTAACCACCCCGATAATCTATTGCTACGCTTAAAATCTATCAATTTTGTGAAACTCAGGAGTACATAGAATTTAATGCTTGCTGTCATTTTAGAAATTCTTGTTGTATTTGGCCAGATTTGCAATACAAATTCTCATACATGTATGGATACCGTATACAAACATTTATGGTGCTTCTTTAAGAAAAGAAAAACTAGATTCTGAAAACAAGTCATAATTTTATTCCATTATGAGATGCTGTAATGATTTAACAACGTTGCAAATGAGAAATTCAGTCACTGCTCACGTATTAAAATACTGGGTAAAGATGTTACCATCTTTTAATTATCTTTAGTACAAGATGGTGACATTCAGATGAAGCAAGAAAGAAAATTAATCCAAAATTACATGTCTAAAAAACTAAATAAATCATTTTAAGCTGATTTTAATTGTTATAAAAGCAATAAATTACAACATCAAGACCAATTGTGGACAGCGAACTAACAGAAACCACTAGATCGCAGGATGATTGAAAGTTTGAATATTTTACTGTATCATCATTGAAATCTTTTACTTATATATTAGTTGCCAGTGTTACATATGACCCACACCTTAGTTGCTCAAAAACAACATTACAGAAGGGCTGGAAGGGGAACTAGGAAGAGTGTAGGGATGGAAGTAGTGAGCAGGTAGCAAATTACATCTTGCTGCCAATCATGGGAACCTATACTGCATTCTTTGGCTTTTTATGAACATCTAGTACATTTAAACTATACTTTGCCTGTATCTCCCTGAACTGACTTCAAAACTGGGTGGATGCACTACAATGGTACACATTTTACCAGGCGAAGGTAAATTTATAGATAGAGGCCAGTTGCGTACTTACACATTTTTCAATAACAATTGTGAGGTATGACAGGAATGAAAGAGGGTGTGTCAGATCCCGGTTCTGCACAGCCAATGAGGGAGCGGCACGCACACGATATTTTTGGAAACGAGAAACACTCGGATAAAAACAGCTGCGTTCTTAAGTTCCGCCTTAACGACAACCTCAGGCATTGCAATGTATTCGGAGGAAACGGCGAAATATTTGTGACTACTGCTATTAGGATAATGCTAATAATTAAGAAGTGTGATACCACAGATGAGACGCTTATTACGCAAAAATGGCAGGAAAGATAAAAATTAATATAAACCAATTTTTTAAATTTTATTTCTTCTTGTATTATCAAAATGTAGACAATCAACAAATGGCCTAATTTTAAATTAGGTATAATGCTAATGTTTTAGGCAGATACTTAATTTCACTAAAACAGCTTGTAATTTTGATTAGTCAGAATATGTTAATAATTGGGGTAACTGTGTTTCTTATACGGCAAGAAAAGATAAAATGGTAATAAAAAAAAATTTTAATTTCGATTTACTTTTTTCTTTCATATAAATCTGTGTCAGCCTGTCTATGGTGCAATAGGTATTTAGAGTATGTTTGTATGATGATTAGCATTTTAAAAAAACGCACATCTTGGAACAAGAAATACATTTTTGAAACAATTGCACAGCCACAACAAATAGATCATTTTGTCTTTTGCTTTTTAATTGCTAGATTGCCACTTTCACATATTTAAATATTGTAACAGATATATATAATTAAACTCACATTCACAAAAATTCTGAGTGAAAAAAGAAAGATAGGGAGAAAAATGAGGGCAAATGAAGATGATATGATTATCAAAATGAGGTAATAAATGAATAGAAATATAAAATTACCTTTAAACCACTTTATTAAATAAAACAAATGATAAAAATCATTTTATTCAAGGTGTAAAAATAAACGAATTCATAGCACCTGACAAGATTTGAACCCACAACCTTCAGCACGTGAAGGCATTATTCTGTCCATTACACCACACAACCATTCCACACATCACTACTTTTTCATCGATTAGTCACAGACGAGGGTCCTGCAGGGTAAGATACCTGCGATCTTAACCTACATCACCACACAGATGGTTTTGATAAGGGGATCTCTCCTTATAAGCAAGCATCTTCTTCGTCTCTGTGTGATTATTAAATGGATGTGATAACGAACAGTTTAGCGGCAGTGTTTCTAGTACTGGTGAGACAGTGATAACTATAATGACAGTAACAAGAACCTCGAGTGGTGAAGGGGGCGTCGTACAAGAAGTGGTGACTGCTGACAACAGTCCTGGTTCTACAAAATAGTCATATGGTAATTGTAGCCTAGACAAGAATCAGTTCCCTTTCACAGGAACTCCAGATGTAAACATTTCCTACGCAGACTGTCTCGATCCACTTCATATTTTAACTCTTTTCGACGATAGCTCACTTACCGATATAAGTAGTAAGAGGAACAAACGTGCTGAATAGTTTGTAAAGGTACAGGCTGACAAACAAACAGCGATCACGTGTCCACAAATGGGCAGAAACAAAAAAAGGAGAACTGTATTCTATATTCACCGTGCTACGCCTCCAAAGAATTGTTAAAAAATTGGAACTTGAAATTTGAGGAAGTTTCCCCAGAAAGTTCTCTCAGGAAGCAGATGTAATTTTGAAACTTCCTGGCAGATTAAAACTGTGTGCCGGACCGAGACTCGAACTCCGGACCTTTGCCTTTCGCAGGCAAGTGCTCTACCGACTGAGCTACCCGAGCACGACTCACACCCCCTTCTCACAGCTTTACTTCTGCCAGTACCTAGTCTCCTACCTTCCAAACTTCCCTCAAAGTTCCCTCATTTTAATGAGAACAGTGTGTATTCAGAAGATTGTGGTATTCCCTCTAAATTGCATAAATTAAAACCTGCTGCCGATTGTGAACAGAATAAATTTTGCGAAGCTCCTACTCCCAAATGAGAATCATCCGACCACGAACCGCTGTCGCTCCGGATACGGCAGCTCTCTATCGAGCGACACGTACTAATGCTGACCTCGGTATTAAATTATTTTGCTCGCGTGAGGCAAGTAGTAGGTATTAGTGGTATTTTACAATTTACACTGGGAAAGATCCTATATCTGAGCTGCAATATAAACAATATTCTATAGCATCTACAGAGGTTTCGCAAAGGTCACGCAACACTGCAAGTAAGTGGCAGGAGGCACGAAAATAATTACGCGTGCGGGAACAGAGGCGAGTGCAACTCTACGCGTCAGCGGCCGGTGGCGACGGGACAGCACCGGCCACTTACCGGCGCAACGAATGGCAAAGTGGGGGGATTAATCACGTACAAAATGTCTGGGACTCGTGAGGGTACAATATTTGCCAGATGTTTTGTGGGCAGGGTTTCTGGAAATAAATCATTTCATCAGGTTACCTTCCATTCAGAAAGTGGGTGCACTCAGGGACTGTTATGTGATTTATAAATTATAGAGCGCAGCAATCAGGTGTCTTTTTTAGCAGGTTTTATTACGCAAATCCAGATTTCGGCTAGTGCCCAGCCATTATCAATGCTAAAAAATACAAGAAGTACATAGTCAGGTGATACAATAAAAAGTTACAACTCTTGGCTTAACCTACGTGGCTAATATACTAGATTACATACCACTATTTTCTGATTTCGATGCGTGTCAGTTCCCTGTTGTTCGGGTGTCATTCACAGTTTTTTTAATACTGCTGTGTAAAGAAAGTAGGGTGTGTGGAGTACACATCAACTGGTTTATTTTTTAGCACTGATAATGGTTAGGCACTAGTCAAAATCTCGATTTGCGTAATAAAACCTGCAAAGAAACAGGATGACTGATTGCTGCAATTTATAATTTATAAATGAATCATTTTGTCGACTGAAGGGGAAATCTCGTGCTGAGTTTTAATACAAATGAACAAGCTCTATTTGCAGATCTGTTCATTTGATCGTCTGGGAAAATTGTACAGAGTTTAAAAGTTTAATTATTTTGTGGGAAGATTTCATAAGAAGCAATAATCATTTAGTGTGTTTTGTTATTTTTGTCAGGTGTTCCACACGAGCTCGGGGCTTAAAGCAGTGATTGGCGTCGTGATCAGAAGTGGCAAAGAATCTTCTGTACGAACTGTGATGTCACAGGATAACAACTACCAGAAGATTAATAATGTAGACACTGATGTACGTACTCTCGTTTTTTGCTCCAGTTTGAAGTTTAGTTCAAAATGAGATGTACCTAACCGATTTAACTTCAGACCACACTCGTAATCAGGGGCACAACAAAAGCCTTCACGGAAATTAGGACTGAAGAGTTCCGGTTTCAGACGTAAGTAGAATTGTTTCGTTTACCGACAAGTCGGGGGTTCGCAGACTCGTCGGGGCCGAAGACGGCGACGAGGCAATTTATAAACCGACCGAAACCTCGCAAAGCGTTCGCAATAGCAGGTAAGACGTAGCAATCGACACTGTTCAGTATCTCTGCAGGATATAACTGACAGTGGGTGGCTCCGACCGGAAATGGCAAACCCGGAAATTGATCCCGTCGGCGAACCGGGCCAAAGAAAGGCAAGAGGACAGAAAAGCTGTGGACGCGACTTACTTGAGGACGGCCTCCGGGGTGAGTATGGAGCAGTCCACCTCCAGCATCTGCTCCTCCAGCACGAAGAAGCTGCGCCACGCCGCCAGCAGGTTCGCCTTCAGCGCGCAGCCCATCGGCCCGAAGTCAAACTGCCCCGTTATGCCTGCAGGAAGCCACACAAACACTGCATTACTGAGCAAAACATAGTTTAGATTCAGGGAATCACGTACCAGAGAAAGAGAGAGAGAGAGAGAGAGAGAGAGAGAGAGAGAGAGAGAGAGAGAGGGGGGGGGGGAGATAGGGGCACGTTGGGGAGGGTGTAACCTCCCCCCAGTTTCGCACCGAACTATATTATTCGCATACGCTGTAGGTGACGTTATATTTTAATTATTTTTTGCGTGCCTCAACGATACAGATGGCCGTACCATAGGTGCAACCACAACGGAGGGGTATCTGTTGAGAGGCCAGATAAACTTGTGGTTCCTGAAGAGGGGTAGCAGCCTTTTCAGTAGTTGCAGGGGCAACAGTCTGGATGATTGACTGATCTGGCCTTGTAACACTAACCAAAACGGCCTTGCTGTGATGGTAGTGCGAGCGGCTGAAAGCGAGGGGAAACTACAGCCGTAATTTTTCCAGAGGGCATGCAGCTTTACTGTATGGTTAAATGAGGGCAGTGTGGAGGGTAAAAATCGTAGAGGGAGACCAAGAGATGTATACACTAAACGGATTCAGAAGGATGTAGGCTGCAGTAGGTACTGGAAGATGAAGATGTTTGAGCAGGATAGAGTAGCATGGAGAGCTACATCAAACCAGTCTCAGGACTCAAGACCACAATAATAATATACAGGGTGTTACAGAAAGGTACAGCCAAACTTTCAGGAAACATTCCTCACACACAAAGAAAGAAAATATGTTATGTGGACATGTGTCCGGAAATGCTTACTTTCCATGTTAGAGCTCATTTTATTACTTCTCTTGAAATCACATTAATCGTGGAATGGAAACACACAGCAACAGAACGTACCAGTGTGACTTCGAACACTTTGTTACAGGAAATGTTCAAAATGTCCTCCGTTAGCGAGGATACGTGCATCCACCCTCCGTCGCACGGAATCCCTGATGCAGCCCTGGAGAATGGCGTATTGTATCACTGCCGTCCACAATACGAGCATGAACAGTCTCTACATTTGGTACCGGGGTTGTGTAGACGAGAGCTTTCAAATGCCCACATAAATGAAAGTCAAGAGGGTTGAGGTCAGGAGAGCGTGGAGGCCACAGAATTGGTCCGCCTCTACCAATCCGGTCACCGAATCTGTTGTCGAGAAGCGTACGAACACTTTGACTGAAATGTGCAGGAGCTCCATCGTGCACGAACCACATGTGTCGTACTTGTAAAGGCACATGTTCCAGCAGCACAGGTAGAGTATCTCGTATGAAATCATGGCGGTGAATCGAGGAAGTACAGTACATACTGACAAAACTAAAATGAGCTCTAACACGGAAATTAAGCATTTCCGGAGACATGTCCACATAACATCTCTTCTTTATTTGTGTGTGAGGAATGTTTCCTGAAAGTTTGGCCGTACCTTTTTGTAACACCCTGTATATCTTTCCTCCTTGTCATGAGACTCTCTGTTGTCCACTTCTGTTATTGTGACAACTACTAAATGATAACATCTCCTTTCTTAAATGCTGGAATTTATTAATTAAATCACTCAATTTATAAACATTTATGAACATCAAACAGTGTGTGCCATTCTGCCACTCATCTCCGGCCTCGTTACCGAGCAACCTCCCTCTCTAGCCTCTCACACCCGACTTCGACACACGGACTCCGACACTCGACTACTGCTTACCCACTCGCACATTGTCGACCGCACTGCAGTCTTTACTTAAACCGTGTACGATCTCTGCATAGTGCATAATCGATACTACGTAAGGGTACTGTACCCTTACGAGGGGAATGCGTTCGGTGGACCCTGCCTTCTGTTGAACATCACACCAGTAGCCTTCTCTGAAAACTACCTAGAACACATAGTTAGAAAACCCACTCGTGGTGGAAATACACGGGATCTAGTGGCAACAAAAGGTTCGTACGAGCAGTTGCCAGCGGGCTCGTGCGCATGCGCAGAGCTGAATTCGCGTACGAGCAGCGCCTTCCTCCCGCTTCTGGCTACTTGGAGTGTGGCTGTTTGGTGTACGAGCAGTAGCAGCAAGTAGCCAGAAGCTACCCGGAAAAATTTTCCTGGCGCGCCCAAGCTGCCAGATTCGCGCATGCGCAGAGCAAGCTGAGTTATAGTGGGGGGTCCTTCCTCACGTGACCCGCGGCCGTGTCTTCGTTTACAGCTCCCACGTCAAATGAAAACAAAACAGATTTCTGTGGCCGGGAGCCATCAAGTGAATTAATATACATTCTCATAACCATGAAAGACCAAAATAAGTTAGTAGTTTCAATTTTCTGATTTTATATTATTTCCAGGTTATTAGTAATCAACCATTAATGTTTTTTTTTTTCTGCTGAGGCAGTTAGTTTATTTGAAACGAAACGAAGTGTTTCATTCCGCGCTATTGGCTACTTTCAACCTCGTTCAATTTAAAGTGCAAATTTTCATTTTCTGGGACGAATGACGTTATACCATAATAAAGAACCAAATATGAGAATACAGTACTGGACCTCCAAGAAAATTTGTATCACGAGAACCACATGAAAAGCTGAATATCAGGAACTTCTGCGTGCATCTGGACATAGAAATGTGCAATTAGAGCGGAATGAAGCATTTAGTATGGTTTATGGAATTCCGATGCTGCTGGAGTAGTCTCTGATGTCCTATTCCTTGTATGACACTGTATGATCTCTTAATGCTATATACGTATGAACATACATAAACATTGACTTGAAGCTAAGTAGGCAAATTTAGTCAGTAGTTTTGAACTAAATATTGTGTTTCAAATATAATGACAGCTGTCGCAGAATTTTATAGATCTGCCTTCTGTGAAAGTGTTTTTCGATCACAAGGCACTTGTCTAGGACTTCCTCTGGGCCTGAAGTTATTTCTTAATTTGTGTTTACGTCTTAAATTTATAGAATGCCAATCTATGCTAAATTTTAGACTGGCAGCATACCACGTTTTATCGTTTTAACTCCCCACATGGCTTTATATTTATTCCTAGAGTAGAATATAAACTGTCAGTTGTAGTTTCTTTGCCTCATAGACAACCATGTTAATTTTTTCACATTTTGAAATAGTCATGAAATTTATTGTCCTTCATTCCGCCCCGTGTAAGCTACACAAGAAACTCTCTTTTTTGTTGCAAGTAATTTGTATTCCATCCTAGTAGCTTTTTGCAGTGATGTGTAGATGTAAACATGTTGGAAATGCTACATAACAACATTGCAGAGCACGAATTAAAAAAAAAAAAATCTGTCAAAAATTTTATGGTACTTCGAGCTGTGGAGTCTAATTTTAAAATGACTCAAAAGCCAAGAACTGCTTCCTTATTTGCATCCTTTATCTGTGTGGGATATGATAAAACAATTGCTGTAAGTACAATTCAGTATGTCCTCTCAACAACATGCTGCACGGGCGGCACGGCTACACATGGTCACGTGATGCCCCACCAGAAATACGACGAAAAGCGTATGAGCAGAGCAAGCACCAAGCACGGGCAGCCTACGTCATCGTAGCTGCGCATGCGCAGTACAGCCTGTTGTCTGGCGCATTCTGGTAACTGCTCAAACGAACCCAAAGAGACCTCGTCTCTTTGAGGATGTCCACATGAAAACTGGTATCGGTGACCACGAAGCAGTTGTGGCAACAATGATTACTGAAGTACAGAGGACAAGTAAAATGAACAGCAAGATATATGTGCTCAGAAAACTAATAAAAAGATCAGTAATGTCATATCACAATGAGGAACTTGTAATTTTCAGCACAGGGCAGGAGCATGTAGAGGAACTATGGTTCAAGTTTAAAAGAATAATTGCCAATGCACTGAACATATGTACCAAGTAGAACAGTACGTAATGGGATGGAACCGCCATGGTATATTGTCACTGCAAAAAAAAATTCTAAAGAAACAGAGATTACTGCTTATAGGTGTAAAACAAAGCACTGGGCTACAGAGAGAGCGATGCTAAATGAAATGTGTGTGGCTGCCTACAGAGCAACGAGTGATTCCTACAGTAACTACCATAGCAGGATATTGTCAAATGATCCTTCACAGAACCCAAAGAAATTCTGGTCACATGTAGAGGCTGTTAGCGGCACCAAAGTTAATGTCCAGTCCTTAGCAATTGAGACCGGAACTGAAATTGAGGGTGGCAAAGCAAAAGCTGAAATACTTCACTCCATCTTCAAAAGTTCCTTTACAATGGAAAACTCAAGAGAATTGTCCTCGGACCACTGAAAAGATGAATGAAATAAGTATTAGTGTCAATGTTTTTGAGAAATAGCTGAAATTGTTACAACTGAACACAGCTCCGGAGCCTGATGGAATACCCGTTGGGTTATATATTGAATTTGTGGCTGAGTTAGCCCCTCTCCTAACTATAATATTTCGTATGATCCGACAAAAAAAACGTGCTCATTTCTTGGAATACAGCACAGGTCACTCCTGCCTATAACAAGAGTACCAGAAGTGATCCAGAAAACTACCACCCGATACCCTCGACAACAGTTTGTTGTAGAACCTTACGAGATATTCTGCATTCAAACATAATGAGCTATCTTTAACAGAATGAGCTCCTCAGTGCCAATCAGCACAGATTCCAAAAAAATCGGTCATACAAAACACAACTCTGACATTTCTCACACGACATACCGAAAGCTTTGCATCCGAGCAGTGAGGCAGATGCAGTATTTCTCGATTTCTGAAAAGCATTTGACCCAGTACCACACCTACTCAATGTCAAAAGTACAATCGTACGGGGGTATCGAGTGGAATTTGTGACCAGATTGAGGACTTTTCGATAGGGAGGATGCAGTACGTTATCTAGGATGGAGAGTCATCGTCAGATGTAGAAGTAACTTCAGGTGTGCTCCAGGGAAGTGTGTTGGGATCCTTGCTGTTTCTATTGCATATTAATGACCTTGCAGACAATATTAATAGTAACCCGAGCGCTTTTGCAGATGATGCAGTTACCTATAATGAAGCTGCATAAATATTTAGTCAGATCTCAATAAGATTTCAAAGTGATGCAAAGATTGGCAACTTGCTTTAAATGTTCACAAATGTAAACCTGTGCATTTCACAAAAAAAACATTGGAATTGGCCTACTCATACAAATACCTGTGGGTGACGCTTTGTAGGGATGTGGAACAGAATGGATCACATTGGCTCAGTAACGGGTAAAGCAGGTGGTAGACTTTGGTTTATTGGTAGAACACTAGGGAAGGGCTATCAGCCTGCAAAGGAGAATGCTCACAAGCCATTTGTGCGACCAATTCTAGAATATTGCTCAAGGGTGTAGGTCCCATACCAAACAGGACTAACAGGAGATGCTGATCACACACAGAGAAGGCAGCAAGAATGGTCATAGATTTATTTGATCTGTGGGGGAGTTTCACAGAGATACTGAAGAAACTGGACTGAAAGACTCTTGAAGATGGGTGTAAACTAACCCAGGAAAGTCTATTAATAAAGTTTCAAAAAACAGGGTTAAATGATAATTGTAGGAATACACTACAATCCCCTATGTATTACTCACATAAGGATCATGACGATAAGATTAGAATAATTATTGCACACACAGAGACACTGAAACAGTCATTCTTCCTGTGCTCCACATGTGAATAGAACAGGAAGAAACCTATAAATGGTACAATGGGACGTACCCTCCGCCACGCACCTCACGGTGGTTTGCAGAGTATTGATGTATACGTAAATGTAGATGTACCGAGAGAAAACCTGCTGGTTCGGCAAGCTAGGCATCCCCTGTATTGCAGCTGTGGCTACAGGGTTGTCTGCAGGTGTGGAAGCACTCTCTTATGAAGGCTATTCATAAATGAACCTCCAGTTGGCTACTGAAAGTAAACAGACACTTGTAGCTTCTAGGCACATGAAGTGTTACATGCTTAGTTTTGGGCTCTGCGGTTATACTCCAGACATGATCTGTCATCCTGGTGCATGTCTGTCTGGTTTACCTCTCTAATGTTTTATGGTCACCATTGTTGAAGTTGACTGTTCATGAGGTCCTGCTATGCAGTGCCACAAAACTGTCTCACTGGACTTTTTCACCCTCTTGCGATGTGCAGGGTGCAACGAGATTTGACCTATGGGAGCTACTAAATGACAAAAGCACTTCTGTGAACTCTTCAGTATTAATAATAAATTTTTAACCCCGGTTACAATTTGCAGTGAATAGCTCTTCTGTAATGAGTAGTTCTCAATAAGTTGCAATGTGTGTGTGTGTGTGTGTGTGTGTGTGTGTGTGTGTGTGTGTGTGTGTGTGTGTGTGCGTGTGTTTGTACATATATTAGTAAACCAGAAGTGACAGTTCTCAAATCTGATCTTCTATACCTTTTGAAACTTCCTGGCAGATCAAAACTGTGTGCCGGACTGAGACTCCAACTCGGGACCTTTGCCTTTCGCCGGCAAGTGCTCTACCATCTGAGCTACCCGAGCACCACTCACGCCCCGTCCTCACAGCTTTACTTCTGCCAGTATCTCATCTCCTGCCTTCCAAACTTTACAGAAGCTCTCCTGTGAACCTTGTAGAACTAGCACTCCCGGAAGAAAGGATACTGCGGAGACACAGCTTAGCCACAGCCTGTGGGATGTTTCCAGAATGAGATTTTCACTCTGCAGTGGAGTGTGCACTGATATGAAACTTCCTGCCAGATAAAAACTTTTTGTTTTTGCCAGCCTCTTTTTCCCTGAGTCTGCTGTGACTCCAAAGCATAGGCAAGCACTCCACAGCAAGTGGAGGCACACAATCACTGTCACACCTCACCAATGTATGGAACCGGCAGCTTTCACACCTCCTCTGTAAATATGTTAAACCAAATTCTGCACAGTGGGATGTTCACACTTTAAACTACCTCGAGTACATTTTCACTTACCACAAACGTTCCATCAGGAAAAGAAAACCTGTCAGCCTAAGAAGATGAAGTTATTCTGAAGAATTCCACGTAACTCCACACACGTGCACCATCGGAAAAGGTGAAGGTCATTTTGCGTCAGTCAACTTTATGATGCATTCGAGAGTGTGTAAGTGACAAGCAATTGGAATGAACAGAGTTATCGTATACGTCACCAGTTGCGAGGTACATTCTGATATTCACTTCCTCTAAGCGTAAGTTAATCCTTCTGCCACTCTACCACTTTCCAGCTCGTGGTACGGTCCCACTGTCCCCTCCATTTTAAATAAGGACTACTGCGTTTAGCGTGCTATTTGTTTACATTACGACACGAATGAAGAATAGTGGCTATAAGGCAGTTAGCTTTCACAAAAAGAAACATTATCACTTGAGGATGCATCTTTTAGTGACACAAAACCAGTCGTGACTTTTAATAAAAAGTTTCTACAGCCAGTACGGATTGTTTCTTTCAGAGCGTGGAAGCTCGGCTGTGGATGCACACAATTTAAAACAACACACTCATTGCTACAGCGTTGTCCACAGATGTGGAACTGTTCTTCTATGAGGGCATAAATTATCCTATGACTAGCTACTTAAAATAAAGGAATGCTTGTAGCTCCTACATCTACATATGTACTCCACGTGCCACCATCTGAGTGCACGGTTGAGGGTACCTTGTACCACTATTAAGTTATTTGCTTTCCTGTTACACTCACAAATAGAGCGAGAGAAAAATGACTGTCTATATACCGCTGTACAAACCCTAATTTCTCATATCTTTGTAGTCCTTATGCAAAATGTACATCAGCAGCTGCAGAATCTCTCTGCTGTCACCCACAAATGCCAGTTCTTTGAATGTCCTCAACAACACTTTGCAAAAAGGATGTCATCTTCCCTCCACATGTTTCGAGTTCACAAAGTATCTCCAAAATACCTGTTTTTTCATCAGACATACCAGTAAAAAGTCTAGCAGCAAGCCACTTCATTGCTTCAATGTAATCCATTAACCCTAGCAATAACAGCACAATTTTCATAACATATAATACCATGGGGAGGGGGCGGGGCACAAGTGTGCCCTCCAAAAAAAAAAAATAAATCTGTTTAATTTAGCTTCTTTTAACAACATACTTTTAAGTAGATAATGATGTATATGTAGGGTATAGAACCTCAAAATATCTTTTAGCACTATCTTAGTAACAGCAACGCATTTCTTTGTAACGTTTACATCAAGTGGAGGGGTACTTTATGAACACTAAAAATAACTTGGAAAAAATACAAATTTCGTTTAGTGTCACTGACTTCCATCCATGGCATACTTTTTAAAGTTATACAGATGTGCAAGAAGGGACATGAACCTGAAAATATGAATATATGAATTTGTCGCGAAAAATCAATTCACTGTTAAGACAAATTTTTTTGGTTAAGTTTTAATGAAAAATTTAAAGCAGTTACAAAATCTGATACAAGAAATCATTAAAAACAATAATTTTTTAAAGGATTTTACAATATGAAGTACCAGAATAGATCACAATATTTTGAGAAGGTGGAAACAACATCTCCCCCCTCCCCCCAACACTCTACCTGGTGCTGCGAGGGTTAATCCGATCTGCAGGGGGGGGGGATCCCAAACACTAGAGTAATAGTCAGGAATGGGTTGCACTAATGTTCCACACACAGTCTCCTTTACAACTGAGCTACACTTCCCTAAATTTTTCCCAATAAACCAAGGATGACCATTCATCTTCCCTGCTACCATCCTTAAGTGCTCGTTCCATTTGGTATAGCTTTGCAACATTACATCTAGGTATTTCATTGACGCGACTTCATCAAGCAGCACTCTACTAACGCAGTATTCGAAACTTACAGGATTGTTTTGCCTACTAGGCTGCATTAACTCCATTTTTCCCCACATTTGAGCAAGCTGCCATTCGTCACACCAACAAAGAAGTTTCTCGGATCCTCCTACAGCGACTCGATGACAACGCTTTACAGTACAGTACAAGATCACCAGCGGACTGGTGCAGACTGTTGCTCTCCGTCTGTCAGATCGTTTATGTACAGGGTGCTTCACAGTTCACATTTCTAGAGGTTGTCGAGGGCACTTTGTAGATGAAGTTTTACGTAGGAACCCGAGTCTGGAAATGTCATCCAATGACGAAATGCAGACCACCAAAGACATATGCGCCGGCACCTGTAAATTTATGATGTTACAAACTTTCCAGGATGATGGAGACATAAATGTATCAATCTGAGGTAAAGGATCCCGGTTCGAAACTGAAAGAGTCAAAAGTTACACCATTCTGATACCTCCGACAGTGGAATACGTGTACCGGTACTGTTGTCGCTAAGAATGCTGGGCGGTAGAATGGAGAAAATCGAGAAAAAACGTGTAGTAAACATGGGCACCAAAATTCATAACTTACGTGCTGGGAGCACTTACCCAATACAGGGATGAGCTTCACACTAGCAAAAATTAACAAGTGCTCATGATTCCTCAGGCACGAATTTTAGAGTCGATTTTTACTAGAATTTTTTTTCTTTTCTTGGTCATACTAGCACCTCTCAAAGTTGCCTGGCCTACAGTCTTAGAAACAACAGTACCGGTACACGTGTTCCGCTGTGGAGGTATCAGAACAGTTTTCGCTTGTAACTTTTGACACATTCGTTTTTTGTAAAGGGACCCTTAGCTCAAATTCATACATTTATCCTTCTCCATCATCCTTTAAAGTTTGTGTGATCGTCAGTCGGTCGGATTAAAAGAGGGGGAAAGGGACCAAACTACGAGGTCATCAGTCTCTTGTTCCGAATAAAACAGTGCCACAAGGGTGAGAATAAAATTAACGAGATTAACAACTCAAAACAGAATGAAAGGAAAAAATCACAAGAACGATGAAGGGCAACAAACGTGTAAATGGACAAAAAGGGACAAGAAAGCCACGGAAACGCAAGAAATGGGATGAAGAGATTAAAACAACGAAGCAGATTACGATTGCTGGCTGACTGTGAGAATAAAAAAGAGAAGCCAGCCACTCTGTAACACATCAAAACCTCCACCCTAAAAGCACTGGGGTGGAGGACACAGAAGGACAAAGGACATGCACTAAAACTCAGATCAAATAATAAAACTAAATTAGTCACCGAGGTGTCGTCAGATAAAATTAGCGGCAATGAAACCGGTAACCCGAGATTTTGTCGCCCGGCTGTCAAAGTGGGACAGTGCACCAGAATACGGGCCGTCAACTGGGCACTGCACTGACACTGAAGCAGGTCTTCACAGCGCAAAAAGTAACCGCGGGTCACCTGAGCGTGGCCAGTGCAGATGCGGCAGAGGACAACCGATTCCCTGCGAAACGCCCGCACGGAAGGCTTCCGTACATTCGTAGTCTCCTTAATGACACGCAGTTTATTGTGTGTACTGTTGTGCAATTTCATCTCCCAAAGCTGAAAAACCCTACGGCGTAAGTCAGAACACAGGTCAGGTTCTGAGATGCCCGTCTCCAGAAGCGGTTTCCGCCTAGTCCGTTTGGCCAGCCAACCGGCTAGTTCGTCGCCCGGGATGCCGACGTGTCCCGGGGTCCACACAGACACCGGTGAACGACGGGGCCGGTCCGGGGCACGGACGGACTCCCGGACGGACACTACCGCAGGATGGCGAGGATAGCACCGGTCGATAGCTCGTAGGCTGCTCCGGGAGTCGGTGTACAGAAAAAACGATTCCCCGGGGCACGAACAGATATACTGAAGTGCACGAGAGATGGCCACAAGCAATGCAGTGAATACACTGCAGCCATTAGGTGAGGAATGGTGTTCAAAAGGGCCTCTGTGGACTCAGGCGAAGCAGACACGACTACCAGCCGTCGACCCGTCGGTGTAAACCACTTCAGAGCCCCGTAACACGTCAAGAATCGAGAGGAAGTGACAGCAGGGAGCGGCAGGAGTAACCGAGTCCTAAGGGTCACGTGAGAGGTCCAGACAAATTTGCAGCCTAGGTGAAGTGACAGTAATTCACGTGCCCAATAGAACTACGACTGCGTGCGACGTAACTTGCGAGCAGTTGCTCACGTCAGATCTGCAACGGAGGAATTCCGGCCTCCACCACGACACCGGTTACCGGACTCGTCCTAAAAGCTCCCGTCGCTAGGCGAACGCCACAGTGGTGCACCGGGTGGAGTACACGCGACACTGAGGGTGCCGCCGAATCACACTCCCGTAGTCGAGGCGGGATTGGACGAGGCCTTTGCAGAGCTGCAACAGAATAGAACGATCTGCACCCCAGTTAGTGTTGCTCGGGCAGAGGAGGGCACTGACGTGCCGCCAGCACTTCCGCTCGAGCTGACGAAGGAGAGGTAGACGAGTCAATCGGGCGTCGAAAACCGGTCCCGAGAAACAATACGTCTCGACTACAGTGAGTGAATTGTCACGAAGGTAAAGTTCTGGTTCGGGACGAACGGTACGACGCCAACAGAAGTGCACGACACACGACCTAGCGGTCGAAAACTGGAAGCCGTGGGCGAGATCCCACGACTGCACCTCGAGGACGGTTCCCTGTAGGCATCGCTCGGCAACACCGGTACTGGTGGAGTAGCACGAAATGCAGAAGTCGTCTGCATACAGAGAGGGTGAGGCGGACAGCCCTACAGCTGCTGCTAGACCATTAATGGCCAATAAAAATAGTGATACTCTCAATACAGAGGCCTGCAGGACTCCATTCTCCTGGATATGGGTGGGAGGGGGGGGGGGGGGGGGGGGGCTTTGGGTGGCACCAACTTGGACACAGAAAGTACAGAGCAACAGGAAATTCTGGATAAAAATTTAGAGCAGGCCTCGGAGACCACACCCGTATAATGTGGCAAGGATATGATGTTGCCAGGTAATGTCATATGCTTTGCACGTATCATAAAAGATGACAACAAGGTGTCGGTGCCCGAAAAGGCTCTTCAGATGGCAGACTCGAGGGACACAATGTTATTAGTGGTAGAGCACCCCCGGCAGAAGACAGCCCGACACGGAGCCAGTAGGCCACATAACTCCGGGACCCAACCCAACCACACTCCACACGTTCCAGTAGTTTACAAAGAATCTCGGTGGGGCTGATGGCTGACAGCTATCCACATCAAGCGGGTTTTTGTCAGGTTCGAGTATCAGAACAATGGTGCTCTCCCCCCATTGCGACAGAAAGACGCCATCGCACCGGATCCGGTTGGAGGTGACGAGGAGATGGCGCTCGTAGTCGGACGAAAGATGTTTAACGATCTGACTGTGGATCCGATCCGGCCCGGGGGCTATCACGGCAGTGTGCAACTGCACCGAAGAGCTCCCACTCCGTAAATGGGGCGTTACAGAGTTCACTGTGCCGTGTAGTGAATGGGAGGACTTTCCTTTCCATCCGCCATTTGAGGGTGCGAAAGGCCGAGGGGTAGTTCTCTGACACAGAGGCTCGAGCACAGTGCTCGGCAAAGTGCTAGGCAATGGCATTTGCATCGGTACGTAGCACACAACTGATGGTAACGCCAGGGACACCTGTTGGCGTCTGGTACCCAAAAACACGTCCGATCTCCGTCCAGACTCGGGAAGGTGACGTACGGCACCCAATAGTCGACACGTACCTCTCCCGACACTCCTGTTTCCGTCGTTTTATAAGCTGGCATACACAGGTGCGGAGCTGCTTAAAGGCTATCAGATGCTCTAGATAAGGGTGTCCCTTACGTCACTGTAGAACTCGCCGACGTTCTGTAACGACCTCAGTGACTTCCGGCGACCACCGAGGGACCGTTTTTCACTGCGGGCACTATAAGGAGCGAGGGACCGCGTTTTCTGCCACAGAAACAATTGCGGTAGTCACCTACTCGACCACCACAGAGATGTTGCCGTGTCGGGGAGATTCGACGGTGACGTCAGGGGTGAAAGTTTCCCAGTAGGCCTCATTTAAAGCCCATTTGGGCAGGCTTCCGTGGGCCTGACTCCGGGGCATTGACAGGAAGATGGGGAAGTGGTCACTACCACACAGGTCGTCACGTGCTCTCCAGTGGATAGACGGGAGAAGGCCTCGGCTGCAAATTGGTGAATCGAGGTCGAGTAACTTTCACGAACCACACTGAAATGTTTGGCGACCCCAGTATTTAAGAGGCAGAGGCCGAACTGAGACAGTAGTTTCGACATCTCTGCCTCGGGCCAGTAAGCACAGTGCCACCCCACAAGAGGTTACGGACGTTAAAATCTCCCAGAAGTAGGAAAGGTTTAGGGACTTGATCCACCAGTGCAACCGAGCACCAGGTTTCCCGGAGGACAATGCAGAAAGCAGCTGCAAAGCTTAACAGTTGCCGTAGCTCAGCCAGACGGTGGAAAAAACTGACGCAATTCCACCGGAGGATAACGTCATCACGAGACTGGGAAGGCATCGAACATTCGACGAGGCAGTTTACGCCTCGGAGTCACCTGCTGCGACCGACTTTTAGCCCGAGCAGTCTATATCCGTCGTGTCTGAGGGTCCGGCGAGATCCAGGTCCTCGATGGACAGCGGGATCTCCACCCCATCCTCAGATGCGGTGTTTGTAGGTAGTGGTGGTGTGGGAGCCACCGCAAGTTCCTCGTTCTTGGGAGTCTTTCTTTTTCAATTTCTCACACTGTTCCTTGGGTTTCCCTTGCTGGGATGACTTCACCGAATCAGTCTCCGGGACTGAGGATGAGCCTGAAGCCCTACGACCAGCTGCTTTTGGGTTCTTCAGCCACTGGCGGGTGTAGTCTTTCCCACTAGAAGAAACGTGGTAAGGGAGTGACCCAAAGGACCCCTTCCTAGCAAAAGGAGCCTATGAAGCCTTATGCTTCTCTGGCTCAGACTTGGGGACTTAAAACCCCCCCCCCCCGATGGTTTGGGGTGTGGGGGGTGGGGTGGGGTGGGATGCAAGGGGGTGGGGTGGGGGGGGGGGGAGGGTTGCTTCTCAAGAAGGTGGTGCGGGAGCAACAGGGAGGGAAATGCCCCCCAACATCGAAAGGGCAGGTGTAGTCTCCCGGTTCTGAGATGGACGCGCCGGATGAAATGAACACCTCGACACTCTAAATTGGTGCGCAGCTCGTCGTCAGACTGCAAAAGAAGGTCCTTGTGGAATATAATACCCTGGACCATATTTAAGCTCTTATGAGGCGTGATGGGAACAGAAACATCCTCCAACTTTCCACAAGTGAGTAATGCCCATGACTGGACAGAAGACCCAGAGCAAATTTTGGACAAGCCCTCTACCTCTCCAAACTTGTCCTCCAAATGCTTCACAAAAAACAGAGGCTTCACGGACAAGAAAGATTCCCCATCAACTCTCGTACATACGAGGTACCGGGGTGAATAAGCTTCACTGTGATCCTTAGCCTGGTGTTCCTCCCACGGTGTGGCCGGGGAGGGGAATGACATGGGGTCATATTTCTTAGCACTGAAGTTAGACTTTGGCCGCTTAGAGACTGCTGGTGTTTCACCACCAGCAAGAGATGACGGACTACGCTTCATCACGTGTCATCCGCCCCGATGCCACCCATTCCGACCACAGGGGCCCTCCCCACGGGCACCACCCAGCTGCAGCAAAGGCCACCTGGCAGGACGGCCATTGCCGGGAGTCCCGATGCCCCAGGGGGACGAGCATCTATCCCTCGATATACGTGGGGAGTTAACGGAGCATGCATCGGCAGAGCGATCCCTGTGTGGTCAGGGGGCTACAACCGACAGGCTACACTGTGGCCCCACCACGACGGACCGGCTACCGTGCCGGATATCGAGTGCAAAGAAGTCCACGGTCGTCGTCGGCACAGAGAGTGACACTGCAAAGCGCACGGTGGAAAATGCACCCAGGAAGGTGTCCTCGCCCAAGAGATGGAGAATGGGCGGGACTGCAATGCGACGACGAGAAATTGGGCTAAAGATCTCGATGCACGGTGGACACACTGCACCAGGTAAGGCGCCCTTCCCCAGTTGGCTCAATCTTCAAGAAAATTTTGAAAAATGGAGGTCAAATCCTACAGCAGACCATCACATAAAAGCCAAAACGTGTGAAACTCCTTTTAGTCACCTCTTACGACAGGCAGGAATACCTCGCGTCTACTCTAGCCCCCTGGACCTGCAGGAGTGTTCAAAGTTTATATCATCATCACAGAATCAACCCGTACATACATACATTTACAGGCGCCTGTGCCTGTAACTTTGAAGCCTCGTAGTGTCGCTGGACGACATTTCCGGACACGGGTTCCTGTGTAAAAATTGATTGACTAAGACCCCCCTACAACTTCTAGAAGTTTGTAACATGAATTGGAGTTATGAAACACCCTGTATGTAGAGAGATTACAACTGGTCATGCCACATTTTTTCTTGGGAAATCCTGATGATACTCTCATCACTGACAAACACTCACCAATGAGGACAAGGGATGGGTTCTATTCCTTAAGACATCTTTGACCCACTCTCATATCTGGGAACCCAATCCCTATGCTCAGACCTTCATTAATATTCTGCAGTGTAGCACCACATCTAACACTATACAGAAATCTAGGAATATACAGTCTGCATATTGCACTTCGATTTGTCGACAGAAGCTGTTCTGCCTCAAGATAATTTATTATATTCAAACTCAAAATACGTTCAAGAAATCTGCAGCAAACAAATGTTAGGGATATTGGCCTACGATTTTGCAGGTCCATTCTTTTACCCTTCTCCTACACAGGAGTCACCTGCACTTTTTCCCAGTCACTTGAAACTTTGCATCGGGCGTGAGATTTTAAATAAATGTAAGCTGAGTAAGGATCCAATGCCCCAGAGTACTCACTATAGAACTCAATTGGCACTGGCATTCGATTCGGACTCGATGACATTTGTTTACAATTCTTTCAGTCGCTTCTCGACAGCAGGGATCCCAATTACCACGTCCTCCACAAGGGAGTCCGTGGCGTCAACAGTACGTTCGTACGATCCTCCTGCACGAACGGTTTCTTAAATGCAAAGTTTAAAACCTCAGTTTTCCTTTTGTTGTCTTCCATTGCCACAGTAGACTGGTGTGGCAGTTGTGTGGAAGAAAAATCAGACTTTACAGGTCACATTACGTCAGTCAGGTATCTGTCGTGTCCGTCAGCGTGTAAGCGGGGAGTTACCGATACGGCTGGTGCTCTCCTGTATCTCACCTGTTGTGAGGTTCATTCTGTCATTCACATCCTACAAGCGGGAGTCAATGTGGTTGAAATTTGTTGTCAATTGTGTCATTTGTACAGTGACGGGGTAACGAGTGACGGTGTCGTGAAGGAGTTGTGGAGCTGTGGGTAATGAAAGTGGTCCGAAAAGGTGCCCACATGTCACTGACAAATTCGTATAATGAACTGACATAACTTTGTATACTAGAAATTGGTTCAAAATTTCCAGATTTTCTGACAATGTGGCTCAGATTTCAAGGAAAACCCACTTTTAAAATTGTCACACAGAAATTAGGTTACTGTTAAGTTTTGTGCAGGGTCGGTACTAAAATGCCTAACTGATGTTCACAAAACTGAAAGAATGAGTTCGGCTTTCACATTCCTTCAATACTACAGTGAAGATAGGCAGGAATTTCTCAACATAATCACGATTGGGGACGAGAGAGAGGTGCAGCACTTTAACTCTGAAACTAAGTAACAGTCCAAATATAGCATGCACATCCATTCTTTCCATAAGCCCAAAACATGTAAGCAGACACTGTAAAACTGCAAAATATTGGTTGCAGCTTTTTACGATCACAAAGGAATATCGACAATAGATTTCACGACAGTAAAGTGTGACGATACTGTAACGTCACAGGTTTACTGTGAGATTTTTATGAAACTTCGAATGCAAAAACTAAATAAATAAAAGAAGAAAAAGAAGTGTAGGATGATTACTGAAGGGATTGCTGTCCTTCAAGACTACGAGTGAACCCCTACTGCGAATCAAATGAAGGAAAATGCAGGCTTTTTGGGTGGGAGACTGAACGTCCTCCATATAGTGCAGATTTGGCACCAAGTGACTTTCATCTGTTGCCCAAGATGAGGCCTTGCTGGCTACTCAGACAGATGATGTGTTCAAGGATGCTGTCAACAAGCCGCTAAGGCACCACGCGTTAGTTTTTTTGATGAAGAAGCTGGTGTCAGAGTATGACAAATGTTTGAATCTGGGTGGCAACTATATGGAGAAGTAAAGCCAACATCCAAGTATAGCAAACAATCCTACCGGAGGAACATCCGGCCAGTTTCTATTTTGCATAGCTGTAAAATGTCCGCTTTTAAAAGAAGTTTGTACATTTTTAATTTTTTAGCCTACAACTACAGCATATAATTGTGTGTCATTTTCTGTATCCTCAAGAAAATACAATATGCCTGTCATTCACAATGTAAAATTTGTCTCCCATCTTATCTTACATATTGCCCATATGAAGGAATAGAAATCCAGTACTGTACAGCTACACTATTGATGACAAACAGCTGGAGACAGCATCGGTCATAAAATATCTAGGCGTAACCAGTGCTTTTTTTCTAAAAAAAGTTTGAGGGTATTCCGACATTGGATATAATGCAGCAAAAATTACTTATAACTGAAGCATGGTATACCACCCATCTGCTTTTAGCCATGACATAATCAACATTTCGAATCGCAAAAAAAAAAAAAAAGTGGAATCGGACTGTTCAGTTGACTTTCAGCTCAAAGGAAGCGGGCAATACCCAGAGAAATCCAAACATACAAGAGAATGTGGTATCGAACACATCAGTTTATATCACCTCAAATGAAGCATGCGATTCCCACCAACCCCTTAACAATAAAAGAAAATGGAATCGTACACTTCAATTGACCTATAATACACCTCAAATGAAACAGGTGTGTCCAATCAACCCTCCGACATACGAAACAATACAAGGAAATATTACCGAACACATATTTTAACCTATTAAACACCACTAAAAGACACAATACAACAAAAACCATTCACACCTATCATCAACAACAATAGAAACTACACTACAAAAATCTTTTGTAACCTTGTTTGGCTCCCGAAATGGCACAGATGATGGGTGGTATCCTGTGCTTGATCCAATTTTTAATACAGCTAAAAATTTATTTAACTATAAAACTACAGTGTAACTTACATTAATAGCATGTCTATGACATCGCTTTTCCCACCAAAAACTGCACTGGTATCGTTCGTATCGCAATTAACAACACGAAAAAATGAAATAAAAAACGTACGTCTGCGAAATAAATCTTTGGCACTCTTCCAAGTTCTCAACATCATAAAAAAATTACTTTGTTGATGAAAACGTTTAGGGGTACGCATCCCCCCCGCGTTCCCCCAGAAAAACAGCACTGGGCGTAACTACCCAGAGTGACCTTACGTGGAATGAGCGTATAAAGCAGATAGTGGCAAAAGCAGATGCCAGACTCACATTCGTTGGAAGAATCTCGAGGAAACTTAACTCATCCACGAAAGAAGTGACTTACAAGGCAGTTGTTTGCCCAATTCTCGAGTATCGTTCATGTACCTGGGATCTCTATCAGGTAGGAAAGATAGAGAAGATCCGACGAAGAGCGACGCATTTCATCATCGGATCGTTTAGCTGGTGAGAGAGCGTAATTGAGATGCTAAACAAACAGCACTGGCAGAAGTTACAAGAGAGGTGTTGTGCATCACAGAGAGATTTACTATTGAAATTTCGGGACAGCAATTTTCAGGAGGAGTCCGACAATATGTCACTTCCCCCTCGCATATTGACCACGAGGAGAAAAATCAAGAAATTAGAGCAAATACAGTGGCTTACCGACAATCACTCTTAACCGTGCACTATTTGCGAGTGGCAGAGTGTTGGAGGATAAGACAATGGTACCGATAGTACCCTCCGCCACACACCACTAGGTGGCTTAAGGAGTACGATGTAGATATAGACATAAGCCACATTGAGTTGCTGGCTTTTAGTTAGCAGCTTTTTGAGCTGCTCCTACTTTTAATGTGTCCCTCCATTACATAATTGTTAAGGCTTTCGTGGCCACTCGTTGACAAACTGCCGATTGACTTCTGTCTCGGGTTTTTCAGCTGAAATTTGTCTGACGATTTTACTGACGTTTCGCCAGCACAAGTGGCTGGCATTGTCAAAGCTTCACCCTCCACTGCCAGTGGTCAACTGGAGCTGAGCCGAGACAGAAGCGAATAGGCAGGTTGTCCCTTTATTGCTACTCCTGCTAGCTATTGAATGGTACAGGAGTTCCTGGCAGAGTATATTTTAAGGTACAGCTACCTTCCATTTTGCTCGGTAGCAAGATGATTTTTAATAGGAGTGGCACAGATGTACATTCTTTCAACTCACGACTATTGCACGTTATTCCACATTGCCATACGTTTTCCCACTAAATTAAAAATTTGCTTGCCGCTCACGGAAAGTGGAAAGAAGTTTCACTGTATTCTACGGTTTATACGTAAGCTTTAAGTTGCCAGTTTCCAGTTAGGGGTTGTACTACAGCAGTTCTGTTCTGCCTTTGTTCGGTAAGTTTCATCATCACTCAATGATTCTTAATGCTTTTGTAGTGTTTTTCTTCGTTCTGCATGTAAATTACTCATTCAAATTGTGAACAGCCGGGCTAGTTGGTCCCGCATTGTTCAACAGATGGCAGCAATTTTAACAATCTGGTTCACTTCCTCCTTTGTGCTCTCTACTCGTGCTCTGCACTCACTGGTGGTACACCGTGTCCCATACTCTCCATCACGGCATTCGGAGTCAGAGCACAAAATTATCACACCTGACGGTTGGCACGTAATGGCCCTAAATCGGTTGTGGTTTAAGTACTGGACAAAAAAACATTACGACTGAAGCAGTATTTTCAACCTCTCCTATCCAAGTACAGATCGTACATACAATTTTTAGCTACTTTTTATTTTTACAGCCAGTTGGAGGTTAATCTATGAATAGCTCTCAGAGGAAAAAGGAAAAACAGGTGGATAAACAGAAATTTAGAATCAGCTAATTGAGATGGGAGAAGGAGAAGATCTGTGACGCTCTTTTGCCAACACGGCAGCCATTCTGGAAGCTATCTTCGGTACCATTCTTAACTTTTAAACTGAAAAACATATCACAAAAGTAGAGAAGCAGACAATAAAAACAATGGCATCGGTCATTTGAACACAGCTTTATCCATTTTCCAGTTATATCACTTTTGTACAGGAGATGCAAATGCTGGTGACGACACAAAGGATAATGGCACGTGTTCAACATGCTGTCCGGCACGTAACAAGGTGTCATTATCCGCTTCACCCGTTCCTCAGAGTTTAAGCAAGACACGTACCAGAAGGCGAGCACAAGAATCAACAATCTGATCACTAAGGTGTGCAAGATTTTTGATCACTGCATACATAATTAATGTAATTACCTTCACATCAACATCTAAAACAACACAGACACCGTGCAATCCCCTTACGGCACATGGCGGAACGTACCCTGTACTGTTACTAGTTATTTCCTTTCCTGTTCACTCGCAAAAAGGAAAAAATGGCTATTTATACGGCTCTGTACGTGCCCTAATTTCTCGTATATTGTCGTCTTAGTCCTTACACGCAATGTATGTTGACAGCAGTAGAATTGTTTGACAGTCAGCTTCAAATGCCGGTTCTCTAAATTTTCTGAATAGTGTTCCTCAAAACGAATGCCACCTTCCCTCCAGGGATTCCCATTCGAGTTCCCAAAGCATCTCTGTAACACTTACGTGTCGTCAGAACCTACCGGTAACAGCTCTACCGGCCTACCTCCGAATTGCTTCGACGTCTCCCTTCGATCTGACCTGGTACCGGTCCCGAGCAATAGAGCAGTACTCGAGAATAGGTCGTACCAGTCTCCTATATACGGTCTCCTTTACAGGTGCACCACTCTTTCCTAAAATTCTCCCAATACACCAAAGTCGACCACTGGCCTTCCCTACCACTGTCCTCAGTCGCTAATTCCATTTCGTATCACTTTGCAATGTTACGCCCAGATTAAATGGTGTGACTGTGTCACTAAGGACACTACTAATACTGTATCTGAACATTACAGACTTTTTTTTCCCCAACTCATCCACATTCACTTACATTTTTCTACATTTAGAGCTAGCTGCCATTCCTACTCCTACGGTCACTCACCTTCGACACCACAGCTTCGGCAGCTAACAACGGTTGGTTGGTCGGTCGGTTTGGGGAAGGAGACCAGACAGCGTGGTCATCGGTCTCATCGGATTAGGGAAGGACGGGGAAGGAAGTCGGCCGTGCCCTTTCACAGGAACCATCCCGGCATTTGCCTGGAGTGATTTAGGGAAATCACGGAAAACCTAAATTAGGATGGCCGGACGCGGGATTGAACCGAGCTAACAACGAGATGTCTCCTCAGACAGACACGTCTGGACATTTCTTTATTTGGAGCTACAGAACCCTCAATACCTTTCAAAGTAGTCATCTCCGTAATGCCCACACTTCTCCCACTGCTCCCGCCATTGTCAGAAGAACTTCTGTAATGTGTCTTTCGGTCAGGTGATCGGCCAGGGTGAGAGATTCTGCACGATGTCTTCTTCCGACTCAAACTGTGCTTCCTTCAGGGGCATTTTCAGCTCAGGAAATTGTAAAAAAACACAAGAGGGCCAGATGGGCGTGGGAGCAGGTAATGTGACTAATCACGCAAACGTTACGTTAAGCGAACGAAGTATTAATCGCACATGCAGAAAGGGTAGGTGTGTTACTGTAATGGTGCTGGCAAGTTTCTGCTGCCCACACATCCGGTCATTTGCAGCACACGGCACCAGGAAGTCAGCAGAGAGCGTGCCAGTAGGATTCCTCTCCGACAGTTCGGCCTCGTGGTGAATACTCTCGACTTCCCAACCCACCGTGGCTGGAGAGAACGGCCGACGTTACTTCGATAGCGCTACGGACTTGAAGCACGTTTTTTGCCGTCTGGTGCTTCTACTTTGTGTCTCAGTTCCCAGGTCGTACCTATAAAGTGAGGTTTCACTGCCCGCGGTCGTGACGCTCGGTAAGTCGACGTTACTGTTCGCACTGTCCGGCACACGGTGTGCGATTCCCAGACAGTGTCACTTCCGAGCCACTGTCGGCGGTTTCGGTATAAATTCTGGAGACCCTAGCCTCGCAAACAAATTGTCAGTCAAAATGGAAGGCACCGATCTGACGTTTACCAGCCCGACATCCGCACTCACTCGATGGCACTGTTACACTACTGGCCATTAAAATTGCTACACCGAGAAGAAATGCAGACCATAAACGGGTAGTCAATGGACTAATATATTATACTAGAACTGACATGTGATTACATTTTCACGCAATTTGGGTGCACAGATCCCGAGAAATCAGTACCCAGAACAGCCATCTCTGGTCGCAAGAAGGGCCTCTACAGGTCTGGGCATTGAGTCAGAGCTCGGATAGCGTGTACAGGTACAGCTGCCCGTGCAGCTTCGACACGATACCGCAGTTCACCGAGAGTAGTGACTCGCGTATTGTGACGAGCCAGTTGCTCGGCCACCATTGACCAAACTTTTTCAATTGGTGAGAGATCTGGAGAATGTGCTGGCCAGGGCAGCAGTCAAACATTTTCTGTATCCAGGAAGGCCAGTAGAGGACCTGCAACATGCGGTCGTGCATTATCCTGCTGAAATGCAGGGTTTCGCAGGGATCGAATGAAGGGTAGAGCCACGAGTCTTAACAAATCTTAAATGTAACGTACACTGTTCAAAGTGCCGTCAATGCGAACGAGAGGTGACCGAGACGCATAACCGATGGCACCCACTACCATCACGCCGGGTGATATGCCAGTATAGCGATGACGAATACGCGCTTCCAACGTGAGTTCACCGCAATGTCGCCGAACACGGATGTGACCATCATGATCCTGTAAACAGAACCTGGATTCATCTGAAAAAATGACGTTTTGCCATTCATGGACCCAGGTTCGTCGTCGAGTACACTACCGCAGGCGCTCCTGCCCGTGATGCGGCGTCAAGGGTAACCGCAGCCATCGTCTCTGTGCTGATAGACTGTTGTCCAACTGTTCGTGCAGATGGTTGTTGCCTTGCAAACGTCCCCATCTGTTGACTCAGGGATCGAGACATGGCTGCACTATCCGTTACAGCCATGCGGATAAGATGCCTGACATCTCGACTGCTAGTGATACGAGGCCGTTGGGATCCAGCACGGCATTCCGTATTACCCTCCTAAACCCACCGATTCCATATTCTGCTAAAAGTCACTGGATCTCGACCGACGTGAGCAGCAATGTTGCGATACGATAAACCGCAATCGCGATAGGCTACAATCCGACATTTATCAAAGTCGGAAACGTGACGGTACGCATTTCCCCTCCTTACACGAGGCATCACAACAAGTTTCACTGGGCAAAGCCGGTCAACTGCTGTTTTTGTATGAGAAATCAGTTGGAAACTTTTGTCATGTCAGCACGTTGTAGGTGTCGCCACGGGCGCCAACCTTGTGTGAATGCTCTGAAAAGCTAATCATTTGCATATCACAGCATCTTCTTCCTGTCTGTTAAATTTCACGTCTGTAGCATGTAATCTTTGTGGTGTAGGCAATTTTAATGGCCAGTAGCGTATTTCTGGTCACTCGGGGTCCAGCCGAACACGGTTCGCTGTCCACTGGTGTGCAGACATCTCTTAAGCAGTTCTACCAGTCCTTTATCCCAGAGTTGCTAAGGGGACTGTCCGCAAAAGGCTGTCCAATCTTGCAAACGGTTTCCCATTCTGGTATCAATATTCGCTCCTGCCCATTCTGGACTTACGAATCACACCTCACTTGCTTAATAAAACATTTCTTTGGCTAGTGACACTCCCTCCCCCCACCCCCCAGAAAAGTGGCCCTACGTGATTTTTTGCAATTTCCCCGAGCTGAAAGCACCCCTGAAAGGAACACAATTCCAGTTGTGAGAAGCCGTTGTGCAGGATCTGTCACCCCGGCCGATCACCAACCGAAAGACGGATTATAGAAGTTTTTCCGACAATGGCAGGAGCAGTGTGAGAAGCGAGAGCATCACAAGAGGACTACTCTGAAGGGGATTAGGGCTCGGTATCTCCAAACCGACAAATTTCCAGACACGGCTGTCCTTCGGGACGTGTGAGAGTAATTACGTATGCAGTGATCAGATTGTAACTATGTACACACTGACTAGATCACTGATGCCCGTGCTCACGTTGTGGTACACGCGTCACTTAAACTCTGAGGAACGGGTGAAGCAGATATCGATCCGTGACGACTTGCCGGATATCACACTGGGCACGTGCCGTAACCCTCCGTGTCATCGCCGGCATTTGCCTCGTCCTGTACAAAAGTGACATAATTTGAGAATTGATAAAGCTGTGGTCAAATAACTGGCACGATTGTTTTTGTTGTGTAATTTTCTACCTCACATTTTATGCATTATTGCTGCTCAATTCGTTACGTCTGTTTACAACTTGCCGGAATCTGACACTCGCCGAGTGTCTCTATGGCAGCTACAGATATTCTCTGCCGAGACGGAAAAGTTCACGACCGTACACAAATTTGCCGCACCGCATCTCTGCCGAAGAAACTCTCCCACTCTTAACGCACCTCGCGCAGCGCTCACAAACTGGACTTACCGCCGTAGATGGCAAACGACTGGTCGAGGAAGAAGCGCCTCTTGAGCAGGTCCTCCATGCGCGCGCGGTCGAACGTGGCGCCGCCTTCGCCGGCCGCCGGCGCGGACAGTGCCAGCTCGCGGTCCTCCAGCACCTTCTTGCGCGCCTTCAGCTCTGCCACCGCCTTCTTCACGTCGAGTTCTGGAGCGCCCGAAGCCTTCAGCTCGCGTACCAGGTCGCCCTGAAACATTTCCGGTAATGCAGAGCTCAAATGTGTGTGATGCATAACACTGCTGTAATCTCTTGAGGTGATAAACATACCACTTACTAACTGTTTGTAATGACACATATGAGGCACGTTCAGAAAGTAAATGTACTGTGACCAAAGCAGACTTTTTTTATTCAATTTTTTGAGCCTAGGCAACACTGAGTGGTGGATGGGGGTCTCCTGACCAGAGTGAGCATTGCAGGTACACGTTGGTATGTAAACTCACACCGTAATGTCCAGATGTGTGAAAGATGACAGAAATAAATCTCACCGCGTGCTGTGATCTGTTTCCTACTCCTACAAAGAATAAAACCACTTAATTTTTTCCAGAATGTAAACAGTTTACATTGAAGGTATTATAAACAGAGCTAGTGTGTTTAAGTGGTTTAGGCAGTTTAGTGGACACACAACAAATGTTTGTGACAAAGAGAGTGGAAGACTTCAAAGTTTGACTAATGACTTCAAAGTTTGACTAATGACTTCAAAGTTTGACTAATGACTTCAAAGTTTGACTAATGACTTTGCACAAATAATTGAGGAAACAGTTCGTGAAGACTGCCAAATGACAGGGCAAAATTTCCACAACCCCTCAGAACTCCCTCGGACACGATACTTGCAGAATCACAGCAATACTGGGAATCTGTGCACGAGATTGGTCCTGAAACAGCCGACAGAGCAGCACGAGAAAAACTGGGTGAATAGCACCCACGAGTTTCTCGAGTGAGTCAAATTGGAAGATCATTTTCTGAGCTCCATTGAGACTGGATATGAAACTTGGGTGGCTTGTTACTTGCCTGAGACAAAAAGACAGTCACCATGTGCCAAAAAATTTGAAACCGCAATTTCAGACAAAAAATCTTAGCCTCAGAGTTGTGGTCAAAAGGCACAATTTCGGTCAAATTTCTGCCTCAGGATGAGACCATCAATGCACAACAATTATGTGAGATCCTAAAAATCTCAAAAGGAGCATTTAAAACAAAAAGAGGGAAATGCTGAGAAGAGGAGTGTGCTCGTTGCAAGACAGCTTAAGTCCTCGCACTGCCTAATGAAGTGCTGTTTGACTCACTTGGTTGGGATGTCTGAAACCTCCCCCCACATTCCCCTGACTTGGCACCTCCAGATTGTCACCTCTTCACCTCCCTGAAGTAAATGAAAGTGAAATTAAATTTTTCAGCCAATGACAAAGTGGAGAAAGATGTTCTGAAGTGGGGGCAGAAGCAGGCAGGAGAGATCTTCTAGGAGGGTATAAAGAAGGTCGTGTCATGGCTCACCACATGCTTTGAACGGGATAGTGGTTATATGGAAAAATAGCCTATAAGTGTATCAACAACACTCTGTGATTTTTTTCAAATACACTGCTTCAAAAATATAGAAAAATCTAGTACAGGTATTTTCTGAACATGTCTCTTACTTCTATTCACAACTGCAGTATCCACAGAGCAAGGCCTAATAGCAATGTACGAGGGTAGACAAAGGTTTAACTATCACCTCCCTAAAATAAAATTAAGTAAGTAATTTTTTGACTGTTTGCAATTACAGATATTTTGTCATGCACTTACTGCAGTTTTTGTACACACTGATATCCTTGATAACAAAAAGTCTTATGGATTGGCCTACATCATCTCCAACATTTACCCTGCTGCCAAAAAAGAATTACCACACGATACTCCATTTTATCTACAACAACATCTACACCCATACTCTGTAAACCACGGTGAGATGCATGGCAGAGGGTATGTCCCAATGTATTAGTTATTAGGATTTCTTCCCATTCCATTCACAAAGGGAGCGCGGGAAGAATAATTGTTTGAATGTCTCTGTGCATGCATAGTTATTCTAATCTTATCCTCGTGATCACTATGTGAGTGATACGTAAGGTGTTGTACATTCCTAGAGTCATCATTTAAAGTCAGTTCTTGAATCTCTGTTGGTAGACTTTCTCGGGATAATTTACGTCTGTCAAAAATCTTCCAGTTCAGTCCCTTCAGTACCTCTGCAACACTCTCCCACGGATTAAACAAACCTGAGACAATTCCTGTCGTCTGTATACGTTAAATATCCCACGTTATTCCTAGCTGGTACCTGGTCCCACATACTTGAGCACTATTCTTGGATGGGTCACACAACTGATTTGTAAGCAATCTCTTTAGTAGATTGATTGCACTTCTCCAGTGATCTACCAGTAAACCGAAGTCTACCACCTGCTTTACGCACAAATGAGTCTTTGCGATCACTCCATTTCATAACCCTAAAAAGTGTTTCACACAGGTATTTGTACGAGTTTGCCAATTCAGACGGTGACTCACTGATATTATAGTCATAGGATACTACATTTTTTTCCATTTTGTCAAGTGCACAATTTTACATTTTTGAACATTTAAATCAAGCTGCCAACCTTTGCACCACTTTGAAATCTTATTGAGGCCTGACTGAATATTTACAGATAACTGCACTATCTGCAAAAAGTGTGAGGTTACTATTAATATTGCCTGTAAGGTCCTTAATATACAACATGAAAAGTGAAGGTCCCAACACACTTCCTTGGGGCACACTCAAAGTTACTTCTATATCTGACGACAATCGACAGGCTGTGCTATTTTGTTTCGTCTTCACCAGCAGCACGCTACAGTACTGTGGCACACGGATTCGATGTGTACGAGAACTGAAAACAAACAAAAAATTAATTATGAACCAAATTTTGTCAAAGCATTAACTAAGGCTTCGTGTCACCTACATCCACACGCTGACAATCAATGTGAACTGCACTGCAGCAGGTATTTCCCACTGCACCGGTCACCCGTGCTTCTTCCCGTTCCATTTACCTGCGAAGTGCAGGTAGAGTGACTGTTCGAACGCCTCTGTGCACGCTCTAATTAGTCTAACCTCGTCCTCACAAACCGTACGGAAGCAGTACGTAGGGAGTTGTTGTACATTTCGATTCTCATCATTTAAAGGTGCATCTCAAAACTTGATACACAGGCTTTCTCGACATACTTTGCGTCTACTCTTCACAGTGTGCCAGTACTGCTGTTTCAGGGGAGTCTCACACCAGTGAAACAACCGGCTGCACTGATGTTTCAGTACGCAAAACATCAGTCGCACGACCGTACCTAACCGGTTTCAGAGAACACCCGATTGTGCGGGCTCTACCATTCTGAAAGTAGATGCACTCGTCTACTCCCATATTGCACGCTTTTTTCCCATTTCAGTTGCTTTTCTTGTCATTTTTGTTGTTTTTGTTTCCATTTGATATTTGCTGCCTTTTTTTTTTACCATTTATGCCATTAAAGAGACGAATATAGTAAGCGGGTTCAAAATGATGTAGGCTGCAGTAGGTATTCGGAAATTAAGAGCCTTCCACGGGACACGGTGGAAGTCTTCAGACAGAAAATCACGACGACAACAATGTCATGGTAGTGACTGTGACCGTTTAAGGGGGGTAGGACGTCAAATGGGCTGACTTGGAACAGGAGAGGCGCCACAGGACATTTTAATTTCCTCTGTGTATACTTTTACAAATAAATTCATAAAACTTTAAGAGCATGACCAGGAAGGTTGGTTGGTCGGTTTGGGGAAGGAGACCAGACAGCGAGGTCATCGGTCTCATCGGATTAGGGAAGGACGGGGAAGGAAGTCGGCCGTGCCCTTTGAAAGGAACCGTCCCGGCATTTGCTTGGAGCGATTTAGGGAAATCACGGAAAACCTAAATCGGGATGGCCGGACGCGGGATTGAACCGTCGTCCTCCCGAATGCGAGTCCAGTGTCTAACCACTGCGCCACCTCGCTCGGTGACCAGGAAGGATTCAGGATTCATACTCATAGCAGTGGAAGCTCAAAAACGTAACAAAACACTTTTTTTTTTTTTTTACATGTGAAATTTCATCATTTTTTTACTTACTACTGGCTGCATTTGTTGCTATAGGTACACTTTTCTTCCTAAGTAAGAGAGATTCTTTGACGACTTTTGTACAGCATACAAACCATAGTTACAGGTGTATGAAACTCTAGAAGTTAGTTATACATGCAGTGCAGTGTGACCCCTATGTGGCTATTTAAGCACTGATATGTAGGTGAGGGATTAGTGTGGCATTTGCGTCTTTCCGACGGGCGTGTGGTAAATGTGGAAATGTGAAGTATGACGACATTATTACCAAATGCATACAAAAGGAACTGATGTGATGTTATTCTCTTCTCAGCTGCCGAATGTCAAACATAGGTAGACATCTGTCAGAGAACGAACAATGTTTATGGGGCAACACGTCTGATGAAAACCTGTGTACCTATAGCAACAAATGCAGCCAGTAATAAGTGAAAAAATGATGAAATTTCACATGTTAAAAAAGGTATTTTGCTATGTTTTTGAACTTCCACTGCGACAAGTGCGAGTCCTCAATCCTTCCTGGTCATGGTGACAAAGTTTTAAGAATTTATTTGTAAAAGTATAGACAGTAGAAATTAAAATGTCCTGTGGTGACTCTCCTGCTCCAAGTCAGCCCATTAAACAGTCTGCTATTAATTGCCCATTATGTTAATTTTAAAAAAATGAGTCTCCATAATGTAAATACACAGTAAAGGAGAATACCTAAACTCAAACAGGGGCTTAAGCAGTTTCTAGGTTTACATGCTTTATGATTCTAATTGCCTTTTTTGTATGCTGAAAACTAGCTTAGCTCCTGTCAAATTACCCCAGAATATGACCCTATACACTGACGATATAAACATTACGACCACCTGCTTATTAGCTCGTATGTCCGTCTTCGGAATGAAACAGATCACCGATTCTGGGTACCGGGGACCCGATAGTTCGTCGGCAGGTTTGTAGGGGTACATGCCATCAGACGGCCAACAGCCTCGCTGTAATGGTAGCTCCGGTCCCTGCCAGATCACCTAAGTTGAGCACTGTCGGGCTGACCTGGCACTCGGTCGGGTGACCGTTCGGGTTGCAGAGCGTTGTCGGCAAGCCGGAAGCACTCGGTCCCCGTGAAGCCGACCGAGGAACTACTCGACCGAGCATCTCTGCTCACGAAATCTGATAACGGCCGGGAGAGCAGCGTGCCGACCACTGCCCCTCCGTATCCGCATCCGGTGACACCCGTCGGTAGAGGGTGACGTGGTGGTCAGTCGGCACCGCCGGGCCTTCTGAGGCCCGTTCAGACGGAGGAGGAGAAGAATGTGGCATTAGATGTCTACGCACCAGTTGTGTAATTCGTGCAAATAACAGGCCGGCGATTTGCGTACGCAGTGACGGTGCCCGATAGTGACCTAGACAGGTTCCGTAGGATTTACATCGGGTGAATTTGATCACCGAGGCATCGACGTGAGTTCACTATAATACTACACAGACCACTGCAGCACGGATCTGGCTTCGAGGCACGGACAATTATACTGCCGAAAGATGAAGTCACTGTCAGGGATGACATCGAGCATTAAGGGATGCGGCAGTTCGCAAATGTCGACGTGTCTTCAATTACTACCACAGGTCCCACACAAGCGGAGGTAAATGTCTCCCATAGCATAACACTGCTCCCACCAGCCCGCGTCCGTGGCGCACTGCACATTTTGAGGTCTTTCACCTGGACGACAGTGTCTGTGGAGACGACCGTCGACCTAGCTTGTGCTCCGAAACAACTGTGTGTGCACCAGCATTGGGTTCTTTTGGCACGTGAACATTTGACCAGCTTTGCTCGTTCACAGGCACTGTGTAATAATAATCTGCCCCTAGTGAAAGTCGCTTAATTTTCCCATTTCCAGCCCACATCTTCGCTAGGGTAATCCCCCGTCTGCGTGTGCTCTGCTTACACACTTCTGTTACCACGTCACGAGCCCGGGTCACTTCCGGCCGGCATCTGAAGTCACAGAGGTCAGTGGTCGTAATGTTTTGGCTTCTCAGGGCAGTTAAGGTGGAAAAGAAAGTAAGCATAATACGTACTCTTCAACTGCGGATACAACAGCCAGACAAAATCGGTGCGTACATCCACACCAGAGGGGATTGCGATGTTTTACTGGGAAGTGGGCTCGTACCATTCTTGTAAATTTGACTCAATATTGTCATCACTGAAATAACATCACATACCCTCTCAAACCACGAAATTTCATTACATTTCTGCTATCCCTTCCGGGTGCTTTACTCTTTTCATCAGGTGATGTATTTTACATTGACGTATAAAAATTGACTGAATTTGCTGTTAATAATCAAAGAGCAGGACCTGTACAATATCCTAAAGTTCATCTACCTCAAGGTCTTTGACTGGCCCAGTGGATGTACTGTCCTTAGCAGCAACACTTCATAGTCAGTAACAATAATTTTATTTACCTCGAAATTAAGTCTCCTCACTGAGATGAAACAACACAAAGCAAATTTTGAAACTACATTTTATATTTTGGATGGTTTTGAAGTTTGTAATGCGCATCAATGAAGTAGTTGAGAATCTCCAGGAGGAAATTTTCACTGTGCAACAGAGTGTGCACCGATACAAAACTTCCTGGCAGCTTAACACTGTGTGCCAGACCGAGACTCGAACTCAGAACCTTTGTCTCTAGCAGGCAAGTGCTCTACCGAATTGGCTACCTGAGCGAGACTCGTAATCTCTCCTCACAGCTTTACTTCCGCCAGTATCTCGTCTCCTACGTTTTGAACTTCACAGAAAGTCTCCTGTGTTTCATATCAGCACGCACTCCACTGCAGAATGAAAATTTCATTCTGGAAACATATCCCAGGCTGTGGCTAACCCACATCTCCACAATATCCTTTCTTCCAGGAGCACTAGTTTGCAAGTTTCACAGGAGAACGTCTGAAAAGTTGGGAAGGCGAGGAAGGGAGATACTGGCGAAAGTAAAGCTGTGAGGACAGGTCGTGAATCGCGTTCAGGTAGCTCCATCGGTAGAGCACTTGCCCACCAATGGCAAAGCTCCGAAGTTCAAGCCTCGGGCTGGCACACAGTTTTATCTGCCAGGAAGTTTCAGATAAGAAACTATCAATGTTCGAGTTACGTTCAGTATTACGTAGTGCACATTATATCCAGCTAGCGAGAGCTACCTACCTAGTATTTTTGCAATTGGATATTTGATACACAAGTCTATAATGTTTATATTTTTATCCGAAGCTAATTTTATCGTAGCACATTTTTTCCTACACTAATTCCTGATAGGTGTTTGACAATAATGTGAGGTAATGTCTGCACTAAAGTAACTGTTTTCAGTAAGGAGTTGCTTTTAACTTTATTACGTATAGGCTCTCACCAGCTGGTATCACTACAGTAACGAAGTCATTCGACACCGCACCGATATTCGAATTGAGGATCGGTTCGTTAATATTTTTCCACATATTTTCACAGTTCTTTGTTCAATATTTCACCTCGACGTGGTTTTTAGTTAGTTTGTCACATACCTTTGTGGTAATATTTTGTCACAGGTCAGTTTTCACTTAATGTATCTGCAGGTAGATCTTCCGTAGGGGAAGATACGAGGTCGAACATCGTCACGGAGATATTTCTGATCTACATCATTCCTTTTTCCTTCTCTTTCCAATTTTCCTTAGGCAGCTTTAATTCATTGTGGGCTTTGTTAGGCTTTACATCCAGGAAATAGAATATTGGACTGCACTACGACCCAATGTACCTACTCCTGCCTTCCTGTTTGTTATTTGCTCGTGGATCAATTAAAACACAGGAGCACGATGTCCAGAGGACGACCTCGTAAACTAGCGACATCAAAGAACGAAGGGCTACAGCTGCATCGGTGGAGGGGTATCCAATGACACAGTACGTGTGGTATTCAAAGGAATACTCCCTCAAACAGTTCACCAATTCGAGATGTTCCTCAGGACTTTGAACAGTGGAGATGCTAGTTGAAACTGTTTGTCAAATCTGTAGTCACATCCATTAGATGAAACCATTCAGATTTGCTTTTGTTTCAAAGCACGGCGCGCAATCCTTTTCAAAAACTGAGCAAGCTTGTTGGTGTGTGGCTGAGGAGGACGACTGTGCACTCTGTCTGTACGGAGAAGATTGTTTACGACAGCCACCACTGTGAGGATGTGGGACAATATTTGAGCAAAATGTAAACCTCGGAAGCACATCTCGGCACGTGGGAAGTAAGGCAGAATGTCGCACCTACATAGCCCAACTTTTATTTTTTCCAGCAAGATGTGTCCTTCAAATGCAATATAAAGGCCCTTCTGTTAACTCTGCTTCCCTTTCGTCCTCTCTCCGTGCACCCTAAAAAATGATGTTCGAAGTTTTCTCTGAGAATTAACATAAAGAGCAATTGAAAAGTTTCCGTTCCGATGCCACGCAGTCGAGAATCGGTAAGGCAAACGTGCAAAATCACTGTGGGCACTGAGGCAATCAGGTTGAAGAATCCTGTTTGGTAAAACACCACGTTCTGCTGCACAAAGAAGGCGTAACTGCCTGCCGCACGTCCTCATCTGACAGAAATCGTCGACCATTCGAGGCCTTTTTCTGAGGAACCGAAAACGTGATAATCGCACGGGGAGAGATGTAGGGCGAATGCTCGGGTTTCTCCCAAAATGGACGGAGCCGGCCTCCCGGACTGACCGGCATTTGTGACCGGCACGAACTTGGCGCACCGTTCCACAATGGAAGTATGCGTCAGACGTGTTGCCCCAAAAACTTTGTTCGTTCTCTGACAGATGTCTAACAATGTTTGACATTCGGCAGCTGAGAAGAGAATAACATCACGTCGGTCCCTTTCGGGTGCATTTGGTAATAATGTCGACATACTTCACATTTCCACATTTACCACACACCCGTCGGAAAGACGCGAATGCCACACAAATCCCTCACCTATGTGTCAGTGCTTAAATACCCGCAGAGCGGTCACACCACACTGCATATACGCTGCACAAATACCCTCAAATGAAAACTTTTAGATCATCCCTAATAGTTTGTGTGTGGGGCAATACTGAGAGTGATATCTCCTTCTTTGTTACAGCCTCACAGCAGTCAACACTTCACTTCATAAGGATCCAATTTGTATTTTTACCAGGGTAGCCACATCGCTGAAATTATCTTCAATATTCTCCACAAGAAACACAGTTCTCATTCTGAAGGAACCACCATCTGTCACAGACAAATTAAATATTAGCTAAAGCATTTGATTCTTTGTTTCCCAGTTCATCTCCGGTCTCGAGGTGTGGCGGTGGGTGGGAAAGCTGAGGGATTACAAAATTGCGCATTAAATTCTCTTCTCAAAGCCACTAAGAAAGACAGTTATACACAGTCATTATCTGGTGTAAGTTCGATTCTTTTAACTTGCAGGTCATTTCCACAAGCCTAGTATTCCAATTGAGGGTTCTCCACACTAGCGCCATTCGGACACTGTGACGTTCGCCCGGTTCGACAGTCGTCGCTCGAGGCCCCGGTGCCTCTGAAGGACACAAAACAAGCATCTACTTTTTTGCTTTTTCAGGGAGTTAAGAAGTGTGGCACCACCCGTGTGAGCCACGTGTCATCAGAGGGCTGTGGTCAACACGAGGATACGTGACTGCTTACCGTGTCTGCTTTCTGGCGGGTGTAGTTGTCCGTGTTCAGAGGACACACGGACAGCTGCCGTAGGCCGTGAACAGAGTGCCATCTGAGATGTGCTTCCCCGAATGATCCACACCGTTGTCATAGTTCTGAAGAAAAAAAAGTGAATCAAATCCAAATCAATGTCTAGATTTTAATTTGCTGAAAAGGTGAAACTAATTTGCTACTTTTTAGCAAATTAATGTCACCTTTTCAGCAAATTAAAATCAAGACACTGTTTTGGATTTGATTCACTTTTTTCTTTCTTCAAAACTATATGATACAAGAAAGCAAAGTCAGCAATCCAATTCGGGATCTAAAGAACAGCCATATCAGAATAGCCAGGGTCAACAGAGGATGAGAAGAGAGAGCTTGAAGGGAAGGGGAGGAAACTGTAACATGAGAAATTAAAAAAAAAAAAAAAAATACTGCAATGGATCGTAGCCCCACGACTGCCACACACGTACCCGTGAAAGATTTGTGGGCCCCGTGTAGGAAAGATGATAGTCATTCCTCAACCTCCGCACTCACCAGATTTGGCTTTGTACAAGTTATTTCTCCTCTCCAAGATGAAATGAAGTTGGAGGGATGAAGATTTGATACTATGGAAGTTAAATGAATAGTTTAATATCAAGGGTTCTATACTAACACATGTAATTAATGTAGATGGCTGAGAATTATGCTGAATAATGTTTAATCAAGAAAAGACAATCTCAAAATAAAAAAAAAAGTGATCCCATAATATTCAGTTAAAATAAAGACAGAAAACACCCTTATCAAATGCAGTAAAATTAAAATGAGAGTGTTATGAGAAGGTATCAAAATCTCCAAACTAAATTAATAACAAAGATACATGAAAACTAAGTCAATTTTGTGATCACAATACACGAAATATTCATCGGCTCAAAAGAGTTCAGAGTTTGATGATGATTCATAAACTGACACATGCAATACAAACAACAGTAACTCATGCACGGAAATACGGAAGCGTCCGATCCCGCCCGTCTGCTTTGACCCATGACGTCACAAATATGGCGGAAACATAAACAAACACACACAATTTCCACAAGAAGCCTAATGACACTAACGGGACAAATGCGGGAAATGGGGTGTTTTGGGTGGGGGGCAAACTAAATATAAATAAATTTAGATGCCTTGCGTAGCTACAACGTGTAAGTGAAAACAGCCATAGAAGATAAAGGTGCTTCAGTAGCTGATTAGTGTTTTTCATCTTTTTAAAAAAAAAATCTCACGGGATAGAACGAACAGATCAGAAAGATAAATATAATAAACTAAAACAGAAATTGGAGGAAACAGATAATTAAAGTAAGTAACAAGTGTTTTTAAATTAAAAAAGAAAAATCTCACGAGATAGAACGAATAGATCAGAAAAGTAAATAAAATAAGATAAAACAGAACTGGAGACAGCCACACTCAAACCAAACTCCGCGCCGTCATGACGTCACACACGACAACACCCTTACGTCACGGGTCAAAGCCGACGTGTGGGATCGGACGCTTCTGTTGACCCCTCATGCACTATCTATCCTCAGTTCCGTAACACAAGCATTCAAAGTTATAGTCCTACACTGGAGCACATTCAGACCTCTTGAAGTAGAAAATCCCTTGAAAAATTGAAGTATGGTAGAGGCTATTCACCACCCAAAATCAACCAACCACTCCATCAAGAACCACATGATACTACAGACAGTCTGTCTTCTTCCAGAATGAACACGTAAGGGGCCCCTTCGAGATCTAACTGAAAAGTGTCTTGAAAAGTTAAAGTCTCATAGCAACTGTTTTCACCACCAGGATCTTTCACCTATGCATTTGAATTATGTATTTCACCACAGGCAGATATGCCTCCTTCCAGCACAAATGTAAAAATTGTCCAGGCTCACTCCTTTCAGCTTTTCACTTGCAAAATCCCAGTCTCCACTTGACTCCCATAGTGTTCCCCTACTGTTTGCCTTCCACTGGCTGAAGGCCGGCCCCACATCATTCTTACACCCTACAGATGTCATTTGACTCATCTTGACCACTTTCTGGACTAAACTAACATATTACAACAATATTTAAATAAAGAAATGTTATAAACATTCTGTCACACTCAGATCATTCACAATAAATATAAATAAGCCAGTGTTTTCAGGCAAGTGTGCTCAAGATAAATGACAAAAAATTGTTGTCATTTAGGCCTGCCTGTCAGAAGTGTCCATTAGTTCTCTTTAACTACAAAGGTGGTGTCAGCGAACAAATGAGACTGACCACTTCTCAAATTATCTTGATTTTGTAATCTCAATTGTAGTTAATACTTAAAGTTACTGGCAAAAAAGTAACTATTCATTAAATAAATACACAAGTATGACAAAAAGTGAAAGTTTCATGCTTGTGTTATTGTGGGAAATACAATTTTCTGACAAATATTTGCATAATGAAAAAGATACAAAAGATGTTGTAAATCAATAAACAAGATAGATAAAGATATGTGGGTAGCTTTCAGGGATGATAGCTATAGTGCAATGCTATCACCCGAGATACTGTGGGTCGACAGAAGCGTCCGATCCCACGCGTTGGCTTTGACCCGTGACGTAAGGGTGTTGTGTGTGACGTCATGACGGTGTGGAGTTTGGTTTGAGTGTGGCTGTCTCCAGTTCTGTTTTATCTTATTTTATTTACTTTTCTGATCTGTTCGTTCTATCTCGTGAGACTTTTTTTTTTTAATTTAAAAACACTTGTTACTTACTTTAATTATCTGTTTCCTCCAATTTCTGTTTTAGTTTATTATATTTATCTTTCTTTACTTATTTTAATTGTCTGTTTCCTCCAATTTCTGTTTTAGTTTATTATATTTATCTTCTGATCTGTTCATTCTATCCCGTGAGATTTTTTTTTTAAAAAGACAAAAAACACTAATCGGCTACTGAAGCATCTTTATCTTCTATGGGTTGCAGGGGTTACGACCCCTGGGGAGGTGGGTGGGTATTCATGCATGGCAGTCTTCACTTACACGTTGTAGCTACGCAAGGCGTCTAAATTTGTTTATATTTAGTTTGCCCCCCACCCAAAACACCCCATTTCCCGCGCTTGTCCCGTTAGTGTCATTAGGCTTCTTGTGGAAAGTGTGTGTTTTTGTTTTTGTTTCCGCCATATTTGTGACGTCATGGGTCAAAGCAGACGGGCAGGATCGGACGCTTCCGTATTTCCGATACTGTCTGTGAAGTGATTAAAAGTTGCTAATTCAGAGGTTCATTGTATAAATGTTTATTCACTGTGAAATACTAACGCCTGTAGCTTTAAAGTTATTAAAATACTGTGTTGTCATCAGATGCATATCATTTATCCCAGATTGCCAATGTATTCTGATTTGCATTGCTATTTGACTACAAGTTATTACAGATTCTAAAGAGCTGTAAGAAGCCACCTTTCAGTTTGTCTGCCACCTTGCCATTTTTGGTACACAAATGCCTTGCAAGCTACAGTTGTCTAAATTCCCAGATCTGAGATTTCCCTTTTACTGGCGACGATGCTCAACTCTGTACCTGGACACGTCTGTACCAGTTGCCTAGCCGGACCTTCTGCGGTGTGCCCCGAGACTGCTAGCGTTGAGCTGTACAACAGTTTCATCTTGCCTCGTACCAATACTGGGCGGTCGATTAGCTCGATTACATAGGCGTAACATCACACTACGAAAAAGCTGTTCGAGTGGGGTGCTACAGGAGAATGCCAACAATTAGAAGGGTAGATGGAATAAGAAATGAGGAGACATTGAATCGAGTCACAGTTAATAGAAATATGTCACAACTTGAGCAAATTTGTTGATAGACTGCACCCTGAGCCATCAAGGGATGGTCAGTTTGCTAACGGAAAGAAGTGTTGGGCAACAAACATGGCAAGGAACCTGTGCATTAATACAGTAAGCAGCTTCAAACAGTTGCAGAGTGCAGTAGTTATGCACACACAGTAGGCCTAATGATCCATGGGAGAATGTTACAGTGACGCTGAAGAAATTGAATTGGCAGACTTTTATATGCAATTTACGTCTATCTCGACAAAGCCTACTAACAAAGTTTCATAAACTGGTTTTAAATGATAACCCTAGGAATATACTACAACCCCCTACATATTGCTCACACAGGGATCATGAGGAAAAGATTATAATAATTACAGCACACACGGAGGCATTCAATCATTCTTCCGACACTCCATACATGAATGGAATGGAAAGAAATCCTAACAGCTGGGATGACATGATGTACCCTCTGCCATACTCTTCTCAGTGGCTTGTAGAGTGTGGATGCAGATGTAGAAACAAGTCAGACAAAAACTTTATAACTGTGACTGTCTTACAAAGATACCTCCATCTGTCCAAATAAGCCTCAGAAGGCCCAACAGTACTGACCAACCGCCATGTCATCCTCAGCCAACAGGCTTCACTGGAAGCGGATATGTAGGTGCATGAGGTCAGCACACCATTCTAATGGCAGCTGTCAGCTTTTGTGCTTGGAGCTACTACTTCTCAATCACATCACAAGAGCTGAGTGCACCGTGCACACCGCTTGCCAACAGTGCTCGACAGACCTGGATGGTCACCAATTCGAGTGCCAGCCGAGGCCGACAGTGCTTAACTGTAATTATTTGACGGGAATTGGTGTTACTACTGCAGCAAGGCTGTTGGCTCACAAAGGTATTAGAAAATGAAACTCTAGTAAGGGTAGTTCCTGTTTCATAAATATATTTAAGCACGGTGACAAAAAGCAAATGCACAAAGCTGAAATCATATGAATAACAAAGAAACTACTACTTCATGTTACATCTTTAAGACTGAATGACAGCACTCTGTGCTTCAAAGGTTCAGTGGCCAATTGGATATGGATCCAGCATCCTCACAGCAAGAATGTTAATAGGCCTATATATTACTATTATGCGGCATATGATAAATATTTCAAACTGAATGTGTCAATTACATGTGCATCTATACCCTAGCCCAGTGACTATAATACTACAGTTGTGCAGCACCATTTTCGCTACTTTCATTCAAATGTGGGATACCTTTAACATATTATTGTGGTAGCGTTTAGACAATGTGAATGCTATTAATATGGATGAAATCAACTAAATGTAGGGACAAGACAACAGCAAATTAATTGCCATGACATCATAACGGAAAACATTTCGATGCCTCCCGCTTAACAACAGGGAAAGAAATTTTGTTGCTTAACTCGTGTTCCATCACATCACTGTTTACAAAATAATATTGTCTGCAACTTTCCGAAATGTACATCGTGAGTGCAAAAATCATTTGACCTATTTTGTCCTTGTTTCAATGTTACATAAAGCCGGAATGAGTTCGATAACATCGTTGTTAAGATATGTAGTCGCTGTTCTTTATCCTCTGTCAACCGCCCAGCTTGTTCTACAGACACCGACATGGACATTAGAAGCTCAAGTTTTTTGCTGCATATACCACATAATATAGTCAACTACATATCCACACAAAGGCCAGCTTACCTGTTCTTTAACGGATGCACGTAAAGGTGCAAGAACTTCTTCGATTTTCGAATCTGCCATTGTATTTAAAGGAAAAGTAATCTTCAGTTTTCTATTCCTTTTTCGACTTCCCCAGATGTGTTCGTCTTCTTTCCTTACGGCGGTACACAAAGATAGGTACCTGCTTCCGTATATAATTCCAGGACTTGTGTTTTTCTGAACTACATGCACACTAACTTTGAACAAAATATTGACAATGTGTTTCATCAGACAGTCTCCGCCTACCGTATCCACACGCACGCATGTGCAATACCAATGCTTCTGCTACCGAAGATATTGACGTGTATACGTTAGGTGAAAGTTGCAGCTATACGCGTGTCAGAACTTCCTGGAAGTAGTCATGCTGTTGTGTACCCTATTTCAGATTGCATATTATTACCGTGTTTATTTGATTAAATAAACAGAAACGGAAATTTTGGTATACGATGTATGGCAGACTTCTTAATTAAATAGCTTGTTCTAAACATTGTTCCTTTTTCGTACTTAGCTGCATATAGCATCTCTGGTCTTCCATGTTCACGGCAATAACGCATCAGTAATCACTAATCAGTATACAGACAGGCGTCTAAAGCTAGCGAAATGAGGGATGCTCAACTACCGGACCTACCGATAGATGGCTCTACCAGCTGATTACTGTCGTCTGTATTGCCCGCCATATTCGAATTTGGCAAGAAGTTTCTCTCGGTCTGTACGGTGTATAAGGAATTATGGATTATCGAAATGGTGATTTCTTGTTCCGCTTTCAATTGTACGAAGCGGTGGAGTAAGGAGAGTGACTTACCATTTCACAGGTAATAGGACTACGGATACAATGCGATAAAAATACAGACTTAGTGCGTTTGCTAATTCGATGTTTTTGACCAGGTTTCCTCTAAAGCACCCAGAGCTACTAAATACGTGGATTACTTCCGTGAAGCGGAAAGATTTTAATCCTACGTCTTGCAGTTACTTTGCGGAAACCATTTCCGACAAGATGATTACGTAGTGAGCCCTGGAACGTGGAAGAAACGTCTCAAACCCGAAGCAGTGCCATCAGTTTTTGACTTTCCGACACATTTGATGCCACCAAATAAACAGCCACGACGACATGTTGTTAGGATTTTGAGTGACAACGATGATTCTCCATTTGAGGTATCTAATTAATTTCCTTGCTATGTGTGTGCTTTTTACTTTTGTGAATTTATTTCGTACGCTACATAGGTCTAAGCAATGTTGTAATACAGGTCCATATTTTTGTTTTTAGCGTTTTGTCATGGAATCCGTGCTCGATTTGCCTATTGCAGACGCTACTGATTGCGGGGAGAATGTTGTCAATGAGAATTCTTCCGTGGAAAGCATGTCCCACTTATCCAATGCAGAAGCTGCGAATTGTGTCGAAAACGTTAGTATAAGGATGTTTTCACACCCCCATCGTTTTCTTATAATATTTTTTCATCAAGCCTTGAGTTATTTCAATCATATATAACGAAATTATTTCTTTATTTCAGAGTGCAGTTGATTCTTCAGTAATTGATTGTGGTATACAGTCGAAAGTAGAAATGGAAGACATGGCTACCCAAACTTGCATTTTTTTTTTTCCTCAGACATTGTGCACGAATTAAAACGTAAACTGAAGTGTGTCCGTGAAAAACTTCGAAGAAAAAAGTGTTTTCCATGGATGACATCATAAGTTCATTGAAGGAGAAGGGGCATCTTCCTGAGAAGTTACATAACTTCCTCAATCATCAGAAAGGAACACAAGTGGAATTAGTGTGCAATGTAGTGAACACCTCTCTCTCGTCAAAGGGTAATAGATACACAACAAATGTGAAAATGTTTGCTATGACTGTGTACTTTTATTCACCAGCAGCATATGAATACCAGCAAAAATTAATGCCTCTGCCCCATACATCATTGATTTCCAAATGGGTGGCAAGTGTAGACTGTGAACCTGGCTTCTTAAAAGATGTTTTCAAGTACATTGATTTGAACCCAATTGTAAGGGACCAGTTCAGCGATTCATGTCTAATTGTAGACAGTATGGGAATTAGGAAGCAAGTAGTTTGGGACCAAGGAACTAAGCAGTACACAGGGTTTTTAGACTTTGGTGGGGAAGTGCCTCAGTCAAAAGAAGTAATAGAGGCATCTGAGGCTCTGGTTTTCGTGCTTGTCTCTAATAAAGGCAAATTTAAATGCCCGATTGCATATTTCTTTATCAATGGTGTACAGGCAAATAATCAGGCCACACTGATAAAATCTGCTTTAGAGAGGCTGCATAGTTCTGGCATTAGGGTTTGGTGTGTTACATGTGATGGCTGTAACGTAAATATAAGCACTTTACGTTCACTTGGCTGTACTTTAAATTTTTCCAAGGGTGATTTTAAAAGCTACTTTCCTCATCCTGTGGAAAAATAAAATGTTTATTGTATCTTTGGCATGTATATGATTAAGTTTGCCAGAAATGCTCTAGCAGAAGTATCTGCTATTGAGTCTCCAACTGGCATTATTAGATGGCATTTCATTGAGAAATTGAACAAGGTACAACAAGAAGAAGGTATGACATCTGCCAACAAACTATCAGGACAACGTATAAGTAGTGTAAATAGAAAAATGAATGTTTCATTAGCTGCACAGACTTTTGAGTTCTAGCATGGCAGATAGTATATAGTTTTTGAGGAGGGTTGGTGATCCAAATTTTAAAGGAAGTGAAGCAACAGTAGAATTTTTGTATTATATTAATAGGATTTTTGATATTCTGAACTCCAGAAATCCATTAGGTAAAGGGTATAAGAGCCCCCTGAGACTTGACAACAAATCTTATTGGCTTGGTATTTTCAGAGACACTGAAAATTATATCAAAAGCTTAAAAATCATTGGTGTTCCATTGCTGCTCCATGCAAGAAATACTTTTGCTTTTGGGACAATTTTCAATATCCAATCAGTCAGGCACATAGCTCTGGCAATTATGCTTCGTGTTGAATCTCCTCTGAAGTATTTGCTAACTTATAAACTGTCACAAAACCACATAGAGCTTTTTTTTTCCAGTATTCAGTCCAGAGGTGGTTGGAACAACATTGCAAATGCATACCAGTTCAAATGTGCCATGAGAAAGTTGCTCTTGAGTAACAGTGTCACTGCAATGAATGGGAATTGCTCAAATTTTAATGTGTGTTGTTTGCCACCTGTTTATGATTTTCATGCAAGAAAGCATGTAGTTCAAAATGGTTGAAATGGCTCTGAGCACTATGGGACTTAACATCTATGGTCATCAGTCTCCTGAACTTAGAACTACTTAAACCTAACTAACCTGAGTACATCACACAACACCCAGTCATCACGAGGCAGAGAAAATCCCTGACCCCACCGGGAATCGAACCCGGGAACCTGGGCGCGGGAAGCGAGAACGCTACCGCACGACCACGAGTTGCGGACAAAGCATGCAGTAGAAAGTGATGAAAGTGCTGCAGAAAATGAAGTAGAGAAGTGGTGTGCAATTCTTGATGATAAGATTAAGTTCTAATTTTTCAAGCAAAACATACTCTATTATATTGCAGGGTATGTGTCATTGCGACTTTCAAGGCAGATCACATGCAAAGACTGTCTTCACATACTGAAGCCATCAGTAGTTAAATCTGCATTAGAATGTATTTATCTCTATGCTTTTCCCAATATGGCCAATAAAAATGCATTTGTAAATTTTGTTAACTGGGGAAAACTGGTTAAAACAAGTGACTGCGTCTACTCTGTTGTAGAATACTCAGAAACTGTTTCAGATGTTTGTGATTGCTGGGGATATGCGACAGAAATATATACAGGCCAAGATTTTGCATTGTGTTAAAATTAAATTTGTAGATTTCCCATCTCCTGCTCCTGCTCTTAGTCATGATTACCATTATGAAATTGGGATTGAGGACTTACATCAGACTCAACTTGTTTGTAAGATTGCCCTGTACTCCTGTACACACTTAAAAACATATGGAAAAAATAAGCCTGCTGAGAAAATTTTAAACAACAAATCAAGTATAAGGCAGAAGTTAAATAAACTCATATTGTTTAATCATGTATAGTGCTCAAATTGGAAAAGATTATGTATTGGTACATTTCCTGCAGATGGGTGTGACATTTTGACAGATTTTTTAAAACTATTTTGTCCATAGATTTGTTGTTGTATAATGATGAACTTCAAAGGATGAATCACATTGAAGTAAAATTAACTCTTTACATCCTGTGTAGATATTGTAACAAAATTATAATTGTTTATTATATAAGCTTATTTTAAGATGTTTGGTGTTACAAAACATGCACTTGCATTAAAAACAGGTGATTTCTGTGAAATTAATGAAAAAAAAAGTTCTGAGACTTATTTGACAGATAGCTTTCAGTGTGAGAAAATATTTCCCTCAATAACTATGTTAACTTGAATTTTTCACTTTAAGAAAACAGTTTAATCACAGAATGGGTGTGATCTAATGGAGTATGCAGTGGCCCTATGTTTCAAACAGTAATGTTTGTGGATACTCTGCAACATAAGAGCAATAAAATTGTTACTCTCTTAATTCTTGTTTTAATACTTCCTAGAATGAACACATTATTCCAATTGATCGTAAGCATTCTTATTACTTTAGAACCATTCTAGAATAAGGGGGCCTGATTCAGGCAAAACCTAATTTTCTGAATTTTGTCTTTATTTTGCTAGGAGGTCTTTTTATTATATTTTCATGTGTTGAGGGAGGGGGGAGGGGAAGAGAATGCAAATAATCATATATAATTATCTTTCTAGCACTACAAAGTACTGAATACAGTGATTACAGATACACTTGGAAATCTAGGAAATTTCAAAAAATGGTTCAAATGGCTCTGAGCACTATGGGACTTAACATCTATGGTCATTAGTCCCCTAGAACTTAGAACTACTTAAACCTAACTAACCAAAGGACATCACACAACACCCAGTCATCACGAGGCAGAGAAAATCCCTGACCCCGCCGGGAACCGAACCCGGGCGCGGGAAGCGAGAACGCTACCACACGACCACAAGCTGCGGATTAGGAAATTTCAGTATTCATGTTACATGCCTAATTTTCATCAACATTTACCTTAATTATACAGTTACACTTTTTGCTGAATTGAACTGTGTACTACATGTTAAAAAGATTTTGTTTGGTCATGGTAATAACAGCATTTCATTTTTTTTTTAGGGCATATGTCACATATGGAACTGAAATTATCAAGTTACGATGACAAAGGAAGGAATTAACATTAAGGAATCTTACTTCACAGAAATTATGTAACAATGGTTACACTTTTTGCAAGTTAACTTTAACATAAACCATTTAGTTTTACATTAAGAGTGAAAGCAGTTGCTCGAGTCACGTAAAGAACAAAGTTTCCCATAGGGAACTAAGGTATTTTACGTCTGAGCTATTGCAGACCCAAAGTATTGTGATCTTCATATTTCTATTTAAAAAAGTTTGTAACTCAAATTCACAGACATTTTGAAAGCTGTACATACATGTGTGTAACAAGGTACTTTTCATGTGTCATGTGGAACCTATAACTTTCTGGTTTAAATATAATTTATTTCATGAATTACCTTTAATACCAACAATGTCTGAATGCAATATTTACCATTTAGAAGAAGAAATATTAGTGTACAGAATAACAAACCTCATGAAAAATGCGAGAGATTGTAATGTACAGAATTTGGAATGGCTCTTTATCAAGAGCAGGTAAAAAGAAGGCTTCTATTAAATGTTCAACGAAACCAGTCAGTACCTCTTAATTCACCATAGAGGTGATACAGTAATAAAAGAATTTACTTTTTCAGAATTTCTGCTAAGTATTAAAAGTGTGAAGACCTATTCAGTAAGTATTTGCTTTACCAATAACCTGTAGTACAAGCACACGTATAAGCAGGTAATTAATGGAGTCAAGACTTATGTTAAAATTAAATATACTGACTGGTATTACTTGCTCACAAAACATTGTAGTTGCTGTACAGTTTATGCTGTAAGTGGTGTACCCAATGTGATTCCTGGAGGACATAATATTCTGTTATCCTATGGGAATGCACTGCTACCACACCTATTGAAAGTAAGTCTTGCTGTGGAATAGTTGTATCAGACGTCTGTACCAGAAAACAAATCTCCACTGTGACACCCTCATGTTCTTGGTATGCTATTAGCTATTATTACAGGAATACTCTTCACGTGAAGGAGGGGGATATATATATATATATATATATATATATATATATATATATATATATATATATATATATATATATATATGGGAGAAAATCATGTTCTTAGGAGGAGCAAGCTTTACAGCAGCATATGCTATTAAAAGCATAGTGAGATTTTCTTTTTCATCATTTCCAACATTGTACACAACTTTCTTGCACTTTTATTTTATTACATTTTTCCCTTGAGAATGGAGAAGAGAGAGGGAGAAGAGAGAGGAAGAAGAAGAAGAGAGAGAGAGAGAGAGAGAGAGAATTAAGTAAGGTTTCATAACAACTGAAAACCCTACTTGTGTCATTTGTTATTTTCAAAATGTTACTCTTTCCAAATGCTGTTCTATTTCTTCAAACCAACTCTGAATTTCTCAGGTTATTACATATTATTTACTGTACATTGTTGTTACTGGATAGTTTGTAATTTGGCGCTACCTTTGTACCACTGGTATTGGCTAGTGTACTTTTGCAGATAAGAAAATCGACTGGATTAGAATGTCCTGTCAGTATAGGACAAATTCAGACAATATGGAACTTTTTACACTAAATTTGCAATATAATGTCACCCTTGTCTCACACAGATTGTAGCAGTCATTGGGGTGCGTGTCTGGCCAGCTTCTGCAGCTTTCGCTCTCAGGTTTGTTTTTTGCTTGGGCCGTATCATGACAACCAGTCATTCCAGTGATTGACACCATGTCAAAGACTGGAACCAAGATTCACAGAAATAAAATTCCATGGTTGTAATTCATAGTGTAATTAATTTTGCTCACTGACATGTTTTGAATTCAATTTTAAAATAAAACCATGGTACCAGTCATCATTTGGGTGTCAGACTGGAAAAAAATGGTTCAAATGGCTCTGAGCACTATGGGACTTAACATCTGTGGTCATCAGTCCCCTAGAACTTAGAACTATTTAAACCTAACTAACCTAAGGACATCACACACATCCATGCCCGAGGCAGGATTCGAACCTGCGACCGTAGCAGTCGCGCGGTTCCGGACTGAGCGCCTAGAACCGCGTCAGACTGGAAAATTACAGTTTTTAGACAGCCCAACCTTAAAATTAACAGCTGTGATCGATGTTATTTTCAACAAGTTCCTTCACTTCCTACATCATCATGGATCAGTCCAATGTAATATTATTACTACACTTAACTTCCAAATGATACCAGTTATGCATTAAAGAGGAGCCTTAACGTTGGCCTTTGTGTTTGTTTCATTTAAATGTATTTCTTGTCTCGTATCAAAGACTGAAGCACTGTCAAAAACTGGTGCTTCTACTTTATCACTCAGTTAAAATACACCGTGTCATGTACAGGCGTTAATAAAATCATGGCATTTAAATTTCTGATCAAAGAGAGAGCCAAATTCGTAAGTGCATGTTGCAATTACAGTGTCAGTATATATCTAGATCGGTAATGCATCACTTCAGATAAAGAAAAATAACAGTTTTTCCGTTTATAACTAAGTAATACTTTAATAGTTCAGTTGTAATTTCTGTTGTCAGTCAACTTTTTTTCAAGAGACGTCTTCACTGTTTTCCACACTTGATTTTCCGTATTATACCTGCAGTTAAAAGCTTTGGCAACCAAGGTAATTTGTTGAGATCCATTGAATCTTAAATAGTATTTTAAAACAGGCAAATAAGTAAAGCGCTCATAAAATTAATAGTAATCAATTTATAGGCCAGCTTGTTAAACTTCCAAAACACACTCGAATTTAGGAATTTCATAGCAGAACTGTCACTGTTTTTTCTCGCTAGATTAGAAACACTTCATTATGTTGATGTGTAGATATCTAGAACATCCAGTATAAAAGACTTATCAGGGCGCAGAACGAAAAACATTTTCATCCGTGTTTTGACACTTCGTTTCTCGCCAAATTCAGATATGGCGGACCACACTCAATGATATGATCTTTGGCCGGCACGCGCTAGAGCCATCTATCGGTAGGTCCGGTAGTTGAGCATCCCTCATTTCGCTAGCTTTAGACGCCTGTAGTATACAGAATGAGCGAACGAAGAAAATCAAGTGAAACTAGAGCGGACCGCAGCGATAGCTATGAATCGAAGCCGCGTTTAGATGACTATCCCCCTAATTCACGCTTGTTCATTGTTTGTAGTCGAAACATCTCGGAGGAAGAGTTTCAGGATGCGTTTCAGAAGTTTGGAACCATCGAGGAAATATGGACAGTACGCGACAAGACGACAAAACAACCAAAAGGTATGTGCCCAACACTTTCTCAGTGGAAATATTTAATGTCTCGGCTGAAATCGTTTAATCCTATGGAAAACTAAACGATTAGGCCTACTATGTATCAGCTTCATATGTGGTACGTTGCCATCTGTCGTTTCTTAACGAAATTTGCAGCCGACTTACATAATGCAGTATTGCACTAATTAAAGAAGTATTATTCTTCATGGCCGTGCCACTAGTAATAAATTGGGTCAGAGTATTGAGAAGTAAAGGTTAGAGTACGCGTTACGAAAAACAGCTTGTTATTTAATGTTCGTCGTTTGTTTTTTTTTTTCTTGTGGGAGTTACCGAGCCCAAACAGTTCTTACGGGCAGGTATATTTAACAAGATTCGGTTTAAGAGCTCTCAAGACGAAAACAACGAAAGGAAGTAGAGTTAGCTTAGCAAGGCATTGAAGTTTTTAATGACTACTATAACTCTCACCCAAACGGGCTCTCTTACTTCAACGCTGAGGAAGGTGTCGTCGTGATGGACAGGACGGGTGGTTCAAATATCTGTTTGCATATCTAGCACTAGGTTTTCCTTGATTTCCCTTCAGGGATAATTCCTTTAAAGACACAGCCGATATCATCAGTTTCAACTTCACCATCTCCAATTACGTAGTCGCTCGTAGGACATTACTAAATCCCAGTATACCAACTTTTTTTTCGTAAAAGTAATATTAAATTCCTTCATTTTATTGTTTCACTTTATTATCCCCATAGCATCAAATTTGTACAAATGCCATTGAATTAAATCAGATTCTTCCTGATACATCATGTAAACCAAACAAATAATTTTTTGTTACTTTACAGCCAGCCTCGGCCACAGAAACTACTTGCATCATGTTGCAACATTAGTATTATGATACACACTCCTTACTTCCCAAGTTTTTAAGTGGCATAGGCATTCTAGGCCAGAGTGTGGTATTGGACCCATTCTGAAATCTTAGTTGTGGTGACAGGTTGACCTGTAGTGTAGAACAAGATCTATGTTAGGTTGGGAGGTAGCGATTTAGCAGTGAATTGGTGAAGCTAACGTGTATGGATGTTAACTGAAGGCTGTGATAAGAGATAGACCTGTAGTGTAGCCTAATGTGGAAATACGGAAGCGTCCGATCCCGCCCGTCTGCTTTGACCCATGACGTCACAAATATGGCGGAAACAAAAACACACACACACTCTTTCCACAAGAAGCTTAATGACACTAACGGGACAAGCGCGGGAAATGGGGTGTTTTGGGTGGGGGGCAAACTAAATATAAACAAATTTAGACGCCTTGCGTAGCCACAACGTGTAAGTGAAGACAGCCATGCATGAATACCCACCCACCTCCCCAGGGTTCGTAACCCCTGCAACCCATAGAAGATAAAGATGCTTCAGTAGCTGATTAGTGTTTTTTGTCTTTAAAAAAAAAAAAATCTCATGGGATAGAACGAACAGATCAGAAAGATAAATATAATAAACTAAAACAGAAATTGGAGGAAACAGATAATTAAAATAAGTAATAAGTGTTTTTAAATTTAAAAAAAATCTCACGAGATAGAACGAACAGATCAGAAAAGTAAAGAAAATAAGATAAAACAGAACTGGAGACAGCCACACTCAAACCAAACTCCGCGCCGTCATGACGTCACACACAACACCCTTACGTCAAGGGTCAAAGCCGATGCGTGGGATCCGACGCTTCTGTCGACCCCCGGCTTCAGTTTATTACCAAATCATCATCATATCATCTGTTTAGAAGAATCAGCAGAATAAATACTAGGAAACAAAATTATAAATCAAAATATCTTTTATATACAAGTATACATATTGCAATCCACAACATAGTAACCTGTCAGGTGAACAGGCCAGGAGAAAATGTAGCTGTGCTTCGATTATTGGATCTGAAGGTGACAGTTGATAGAATAAAATTGGTAACACTTAAATATAAATCATAATTCTTTTAAAGAGGCTTCTTGTGCATGTCTATTTTATCTATGCCAACTGTAAAATAATTTTATACTACTTTTCACACAGCAAAGGATTTCTCTCACGAGAAATTATATATTGTGTATATTTTTAATCAACCAGCAATTTAAAATTCATTGACAGTTAACTGTAGCCTTCAGCACCAACAGTCAGAATGCACACATGTTTACATTGTGTGAGCCTCTTCGGGACTTCAGCTGACAAGCGATCGATCTCGCCCGTCGGCTATGACTCGTGACGTAAGGCTGTTGTGGTGTGTGACATCACAACGGTGCATTGCACGTGTGTGGTATCGGTAGTGACTGTGCTTTCAGAGGAATATTTATCAGTGAGTTAACGATTTTAGTTTTGTTATGTCGACGTTATTGTGGTTTTTTACTGTTTGTTATGTGTGAATTTTGGTACATTGCTTTTTTTACATCTTTGGTAGGTATGGATATGACTGAATGTCAACAGTTTTCTGTTGTTGGCGATGATGGGGGACAGTGTGTTCTCTCTAATAAAATTTCTTCAACTATTCAAATTTTTGGATGAAGTCGTATAGTTTTAAGAATAAAAAGTCAAGGGAAGTGTTAGATTCCAATTTTGTTGGCGTGTTGTGTTTTTTGAGGTAGTGATGATTGTGGACATGGTTGTAGTTTTGGGTTTTATGATTTGGTATCAGTAGGTTCTGTTGACCTATATAGGTCAAGGGAAGTGTTAGATTCCAATGTGTGGTTGTGGCTGTTCCGGTATCTGGAGTTCATGTTGAGCTATATAGGTCAAGTAAAGTGATCGATTCTAATTTGTAGGATTGGGAGCTGATGTTGAGCTATACAGGTCATGGAAACTGTCAGATTCCAGAGTATATTGTGTTTAGTGGTATTTGGGGAGTTGTATGTTGTTGTTGTTGTTTTTTTTTCGTCGTTTTGTGTGGTTTGGTATGGCAGTGTGTGTCTAAATTTGTTTATATTTACTTTGTCCCAACCCAAAAAACGCCAATTTCCCATGCTTGTCTTGTTAGTTTCATTAGGTTTTTTGTGGAGTGTGTGTGTGTGTGTGTGTGTGTGTGTGTGTGTGTGTGTGTGTGTTTTTCAATGTATTTTCGTGTTTGTGGTCATGTTTACGTAATGATGTCATAGGCGCCATATTGGAGTCTTAGTGTATGGTCGTTTCCGCCATATTTGTGATGTGATGGGTCAAAGCTGACAGGTGGAATCTGACGCTTCTGTATTTAAAAGTAATGTATTCAAGTAGGTATAGCTGTGCATAGAACATAATTTCATCTATAGTTTAGTTTTCTAGTATGTTATTACAGTCATTTCCTTTGTTTGTACACAGGTCATCTGATAAGTTGGTAAACACCGTGGTAAATGACATAGAGCAAATGTCGCAGCTTAATGAATAGGAAGCATTGACAGTTTTAAACAAAACATGAAAATGCTTAAACAACATCACAATAGTAACAGCTTTCCGTCAGATTCAACAGGGCAACCTACGAAAATTTGATCTATTCAGTAATAAGCACTTTATATCCCACACTCTTGATCAGCTCATTCAGTTAACTGGTGGGATGCCAAGATGTGGTAGAAGTTACGCAAAGGACACACTTTTGCATTTGTTGTAGTTATGGGAAATACGGAAGCGTCCGATCCCGCCCGTCTGCTTTGACCCCATGACGTCACAAATATGGCGGAAACAAAAACAAACACACACACTTTCCACTAGAAGCCTAATGACACTAACGGGACAAGCGCGGGAAATGGGGTGTTTTGGGTGGGGGGCAAACTAAATATAAACAAATTTAGACGCCTTGCGTAGCTACAACGGGTAGGTGAAGACAGCCATGCATGAATACTCACCCACCTCCCCAGGGATCGTAACCCCTGCAACCCATAGAAGATAAAGATGCTTCAGTAGCAGATCAGAAAGATAAATATAATAAACTCCAACAGAAATTGGAGGAAACAGATAATTAAAATAAGTAATAAGTGTTTTTAAATTAAAAAAAAAAAAAAATCTCACGAGATAGAACGAACAGATCAGAAAAGTAAAGAAAATAAGATAAAACAGAACTGGAGACTGCCACACTCAAACCAAACTCCGCTCCGTCATGACGTCATCACGGGTCAAAGCCGACGCGTGGGATCAGACGCTTCTGTCGACCCGAAGCCGGTAATGAAACCATTTGTTTAAGCTGAGGCTTGAATGTGCCTTGTTATTTCTTACTGGTAATGATGTATTAATAGTTTTTTATGTTGTTGTTGAGTAGTTACATACCAATGTCATGGTGCCATTTTTATCTTACAAGTTGGGTGGCGCAGGGGGTGGGCATTCCCAGTGCGGGAATTATCTTTTTGAACTCATCTATAGGTTAAGGTCTCTGGTATTACACCCTGCAACCATTTACACAGGTGGGATCTCATGTATGAGTAAACAATGAAATTTATTATTATTATTTTTTTTTTTTTTTTTAGAATTTCACGTGATGCTCCACAGCTTTAAAAAAAAGAAATGTTGTGCAGGCTGACTGTGTAGTGTAATGGCTATAGTGCAAGCCTCTTGTAAAAGATGTGGGTTTGGATCTCACCAAGTGCTTTCAGATTTTTTATTTATATTCCTTTGTCACAATGTCTCAGTCACTATTTTAACTTTTTCAGTTGCTCTCATTTTTTCTTCCCATCATTCTTCTATCAGTTGGAATCTTTGTGCACAGGAGTTTAATTTCTTTTATTTAACTTTCATAATATTTAAACTTTTGAAAATCCTGGTATATCAGTTAAAAACCAAAAGACAAAGTGATCTATTTGTATTGACTGTGCAGTGGTGTCAAAAATGCAATTTTTGTTAGGAAATGTACATTTTCTTGATTGGTAATTGTCTGACAATTATTTAAAATGAAAATTCTTATTGTATAAAAGACAAAATAATGCAGATGAAGATTTAAACAAAAGAAGAGATTATAAGTAAAATAAATTTGAAGCAAAATGAGGTATAGAAATAATGAAGATGAAAATATAGGATGATGAAGTGAAAGAGATTAAATCTTTGTTACTACATGGATAGAATTAAAATTACATGCACAAATATTCCAAGCTTAAAAAAAATTATAGGAAGGAAAAAATGAGCAGTTGAAAAAGTTAATACATGATTAAAACGATGTGCAAACAATATAAATTAAAAAATTACTTTTTAACCAATTAATTGAATACAAATAATGATCAGTCATTTCAATAAAGATTTGAAAATAAATAAATTTCAAAGCATCGTGCGAGATTCAAATCCACAACCTACTGAATATGAGGCCTGTACTATAACCATCACACTATGCAAGCAGTCCGTACAACATTTCTATTTTAAATATGGAGAGCACCACACGAAAGTTTGAAATTATTTTTTGTTTGATTATCCACAAACCATGGTGAATGGCTGCAATGTGTGATTCCTGGGACCCTAACCTACATCACTGTATAGATGGTATAGTATAGTCAATCCCACCACTGGAATCGTATCCTTGTTAGCATAAGTGAAACTAAAATACACAGTTAAAAAATCAAGTTTTTTATTCAGATCTGACTGGAAGATATGGATATAAAAGTATTTAAAATTTTTACTGAAAGGAAAGTGAAGCTGATCCTGCGCAAGGGTCGAAAGTTCCCTGTCGATACCAGACGGGATGCCAGGAAGGAGGTGCACCAGCTTTACATTTGTATACCACTTCTGGTTTGCTTACAGGTGTCACATATATCAAGTTCTCCAAAACTTCTGAGGCAGCACTAGCACTGGAGGAGATGAACGGTCGGTGTATTGCCAGCCACCCCAGGCCACTCAAAGTTATGATCGCCCACAGGTAATGATAAGGATGATGATGTCATGCCATGTAGTAACTCATCTCACTAGTGCTCCAGTCCTGAAGAAAGAGCACCTTCATTATGAACAAATGTATCAGCAGAGAGAACAGGGAGGCACAGATGACGGATGTTCATACCTGTGAAGCAAACATGATAACAAACCCAGTAAATCAACAAATCTTTGCTAAATAAGGCTTTGCATAAAAGCTATTACGTGTGAAAGTCCCTTCATCGTGCCTGTCTGATCCAATTTATATACACTGTACGTGCACAAACATAAAAAATATACATAATTATTGTTGTTATTTTGTACTTGGTAGAATGTTCACCATCAGGGTCAAAAGCAGGAGTTTATTGTTATTATTATTATTATTATTATTATTATTATTATTATTATTATTAAATGTGAAAGTTGTTTTTGAACAACAGAAACATGTTTTATATGGGTACAGTCAAGTATTGGAGCAATTATTAGGCACTTGTGTTTTCTAGCACTATATGATAAATGTGTATCGTTTCCTTAATTTGCACTACAACTTTCCTCTGTTTCATGTTACAAATCAACAGTTTTTGAATAAAACCTGAATTAGACATTGGAAAGTTTAATTTTGCTATGCGGGTAAATCAATTATTATCCACAAAGTAGTTCTAAAATTTTATTGTAATCAAATAGGAAACTTACAAGAACATCATTTTTTGACAGTCTCCTTGTATTTCAATGCACTTGTTCCATCGTTGTACAAGCTTCCTGATGGCCTCATAAAAGGTTCTCGGTAGAGCTGTAAGCCAGGAGTGCACCGCTTCTTTCACTGCCTGTTTGAGTGGACCAAACAAGTAATAGTCAGAAGGGGCAAGATCGGGACTATATGGAGGATGATCCAGTACTTCAAATTTGAGTTTCTGGAGCGTTTCTGCAGTGTGGGCAGTAGTATGCGAACGGACATTGTGCAACAACACAACATCTTCAGACAGCAATCTTCGGCGTTTGCTGCGAATTGCAGGCTTTAGTCTGGCAGTAAGCATCTCACTGTAATGTACTGTTTATTGTTGTGCCCTTTTCCACATGATGTTCCAGAACTGGACCTTTTGTGTCCCAAAAAACAGTAAGCATCAGTTTTACTGCGGCCAGGTGGGTCTTGAACTTTTTCTTGCATGGCGAATTTAGGTGTTTCCATCCCATACTCTGCCATTTACTCTCCTGCTCATAATGATGGATCCATGTCTAAGGAGGTGTCCCCTTCGTTACCATAGCGATCCAATCGTGGTTTTTTTTAGATGTCCAAGCGTGTTGGTTTATGCAACTGTGTGAGCTGTTTTGGGACCCTTCTTGCACAAACTTTATGAAACCCAAGTCTGTTGTGGATGATTTCGTAGGCACAACCGTGACTAATTTGCAGACGATGTGCCACTTCGTCGATAGTTAATCGTCTATTATTTCACGTGAAGACTCAATGGTTTCTTCATTTGTGGCGGTAAACAGTCGTCTGGCTCCTTCATCGTGCGTAACACTTGTGCGACCATTTCGGAATTTTTCAATCCACACTCCATTGTGGCAAAACACTGTTCCTGTACCGTACCAAAAGTCTTAGATGAAACCGGCCCCTGATACACCTTCCGACCACAAAAAACTCTTCTCTGGTGCAAATAGACAGCGGAGCAGCCGTGATTAACAGTACGGCAACGATAACGGAACTGACCTAGCAGCTTGAAAATTACAAAGATATAACAACAAATAAACAAAGCATTCATCATCAACGTAAAATGACAGTACTACCAAAATAAACAAAAATATAACTAAATTGCGGGTAATAATTGACTTACCCTCATATAATTACTGTTCATTTTTAAGTAACAGACAGGAGAATAACATTGCAGAACAAAAATGTTCCATAGGTTACGAGGCCCTTTATACATCTTCACTCATTTTCTAAGGGAACCTAGTAAGACACTGACCATATACGTAAAGTAAGTCATCATTTTGAGATGGAACACACCTAACATACATGTAACACGGGTATGACCTTAAGTGACCAAAGCTTCTAGGAAGACTAAAACAGTCTGTGCTTGCTTACGATAGACTACTTTAGATTAAAAACCGTGCCGGTGGAGCATAAAATGTGATTCGTCTGAAAAGGGCACCTATCCCCCTCAGTGGACCTCCAGTTGCGGTATTGACGTGCAAATTCCAGCCTTCGTCACCGATCATCAGCTGTCAACGTAGGTCTTTGAACCAACCACTACTGCAGAGACCCATATGCAGCAGTGTTCACTAAACGCTCATTAGGGAGACACTGTTGGTAGTTTATTGGCTCATCTGGACAGTCAGTTACTCAACAGTTATCTGGCTGTTCACCTGTGCATCTGCATCCATTGTTCACGTCACATATTATGTTCGAGTATAAGGACTTTTCTGGAACTAGAAATCTACTCTGTAGGAATCAGCACGGGTTTCGAAAAAGACGGTCGTGTGAAACCCAGCTTGCGCTATTCGTCCACGAGACTCAGAGGGCCATAGACATGGGTTCACAGGTAGATGCCGTGTTTCTCGACTTCCGCAAGGCGTTCAATACAGTTGCCCACAGTCGTTTAATGAACAAAGTAAGAGCATATGGACTATCAGACCAATTGTGTGATTCGACTGTAGAATTCCTGGATAACAGAACGCAGCATGTCATTCTCAATGGAGAGAAGTCTTCTGAAGTAAGAGTGATTTCAGGTGTGCCACAGGGGAGTGTCGTAGGACTGTTGCTATTCACAATATATATAAATGACCTTGTGGATGACATCGGAAGTTCACTGAGGCTTTCTGCGGATGATGCTGTGGTATATCGAGAGGTTGTAACACTGGAAAATTGTACTGAAATGTGGGAGGATCTGCAGCGAATTGACGCACGGTGCAGGGAATGGCAATTGACTCTCAATGTAGACAAGTGTAATGTGCTGCGAATACATATAAAGATAGATCCCTTATCATTTAGCTACGAAATAGCAGGTCAGCAACTGAAAGCAGTTATTCCATAAATTATCTGGGAGTAGCCATTAGGAGTGATTTAAAATGGAATGATCATATAAAGTTGATCGTCGGTAAATCAGATGCCAGACTAAGATTCGTTGGAAGAATCATAAGGAAATGCAATCCGAAAACAAAGGAAGTAGGTTACAGTACGCTTGTTCGCCCACTGCTCGAATACTGCTCAGCAGTTTGGGATCCGTACCAGATAGGGTCGATAGAAGAGAGAGAGAAGATCCAACGGAGAGCAGCACGCTTCGTTACAGGATCATTTAATAATTGCAAAAGCGTTACGGAGATGATAGATAAACTCCAGTGGAAGACTTTGCAGGAGAGACGCTCAGTAGCTCGGTACGGGCTTTTGTCGAAGTTTCGAGAACGTACCTTCACCGAAGAGTCAACCAGTATATTGCTCCCTCCTATGTATATCTCGCAAAGAGACCGTGAGGATAAAATCAGAGAGATTTAGAGCCCACACAGAAGCATACTGACAATCCATCTTTCCACGAACAATACGAGACTGGAATAGAAGGGAGAACCGATAGAGGTACTCAAGGTACCCTCCGCCACACACAGTCAGGTGGCTTGCGGAGTATGGATGTAGATGTAGATCTGTGGCCTGTGGCGCACCACAGTTGACTTGGTGCCAGTTTTGGGTAGCACCATTGTGCCGTGCACCGTATACTTCAACTGCAGCGGCAATTTACAAACTTAGCCATTTCAGAAATGCTTCCACCCACGGTCCAAAAGCTAGTGATCGTGCCCCTTTGGACGTCAGATAAATCACTCCATTTCCACATTACAACCGCGACTGCACTGTTTTCTGCATTCCCCAAACACGCTTCATATATCCTCCACCTGCCTTCTGTGTGTGCTTACTGCACACTGATATTGACCATAGGTGGTGGTCACCTTAATGTGACTGGACTGTGTGTAATGAGTGCATCTGATTAGAAGATTAAAAATCTGGAACAGATTGTATCAAGGAAAATTATCTTGTAAGTTATCAAAGCTTTTTTATTAATCTAGTTAGATTGTCATCTTTCATGTCGACCAAATTTCCTACGTGAAGGAATTTTGCCATAGTTCTTAGACTGAAATACTTCATTCGTTTCAAAATGGTTGTTAAAATAAAAGTCTATTAAGGGTGGCAGTATTATCTCACACAAGCTATCCCCCAGAAAATCTGTTATCAGGGTTGCCACAAGTTCTGGAAATCGGTGACTATCGGGGAATTTCGTGTGTCAGGGGAATGAGGAAAATATCGGGGCAATTTGAAAAAGGCAGTGAAAAAATCTCACCGGTCTCATTTCATCGACACGGTGTTTGTACCACGTAAATAGCTGGCCACACGAGTTGACTTCCACGACAGCCCAAAACCGCAGGCCATTTCTGTGGGTATCTCTAACGGACTGGGCCTGCCAATCTGAAGCCCACCGTTTCCCACAAATGTGTAAGCCCTGACCGTCGGCTCTAGTCTCACTGCTCTGCCTGCAGTTTGGGTCTGTTCGTGTGTGGTATAATGCGTGTGATTTTCACGGTTTATCCGAGGACCCGGCACTGCGGTGCTTCTCCGCAGGCCAGAGGCCACGGGTAATGGATTTCAGGAAATACGACTGTCTCACCACAAATACATTGTAGAGAGCGGCATTTTTGTAGACATTTTATTTATTCTAAAACATTTTGCCACTTCGAAAATAATTTATATATTATCAAGTATGGATGATAAGAAGAAGGAAACTGTGGCAGTCACTGGCAATTTGTACGCTATGTACTCAATATTTCTCAAAAGAAAAATCACACAATACCTGTAAAATAAGAGACGTAACACATTGACTAATAACCGGCAATAATGAACGTAGTAGAACTAACATTTTATTGGTGGTCACCCGTAGTGTCGGTTTACACTACTCTTCCCCCCCTTATACACTTTTTTCAAGAGTCCTACATTTTTCTGAGGTGATTTCTGAAATCAGTGAAGGTATTTTAAATCTGTCTTGCATCTCCTAGGCAATGCCTATTTTTGTCACAAATGTGTTTCGTTTTATTGAAATAAAATAATAGCAGTGGTCTTAATGCAACACACATACCATTTGCCTTGCTTTCTCCTTCTAAACAGAGTTCATTACAAATTATGTTGATGTTAGCAGTTAAGATTTTTGTGCACACGGGGGGGAGAAATCCACTACGGAGCTGCAGCCTGTGCAGCAACTTTCCCCTTCTGTGCTGCACGTCTATCGTCTTGCTGTTCTTTTTCCCCTCCCTTGTGGAACACGTCTGGAGTTTTTTTAGGAACTGCATTGTCCGTAGCTGACATAAGAACAGTCTCACCACTGTTTTTCGTCCCTTTTTCCTTTCTTTGTTCACCTTCTCTTATCCTTCCTCCACTTCGGCATTTGAGGCTCCTCCTTTTTCTTCTTCCTCCTCGTGCACTCTCGAAGGCAGCCCCACGCGTCTGACATGTAACGTGTGACAGGGTAATGTGTAATTCCCAGCCACAGGTCTACAGGTAGGTTTGCACATATCCCCTGGTACAGGCCAGGCGCAGGGAGGAGTGATTTCCTGAGCTGCTACCTTCTCAAATTGTCGATTGGTCCCTCTGCCAGGTGTTTGGGAGGAATGACCTGAGGTGCGAACAATCGCCTAAGGCAGGTGCGCCTCCCTTGTGAAGGGTGACCCCCAGTTGGAAGGAGCGTACCGTCGGAGATGCTGGCAATCGTGGGGGATTTTCTCACGAGGAGCCAATCGTCTTCAGTCGACATCTACAAAACGTAAACAGAATGAGGCTAACGATTCAAAGACCCTCTCAGCGGTACCACAGTTCCTCGTGGATTCACGTACTGAAGAGTCAGTCCTTTGCAATGGTAAATCCATTTATTCTTCAGAAAGGTGTTGATACAGTTGCCAGCCCTATGAAATCCTGCCCTTGTTTATGGAATGGCTCTTTACTTTTGGAGACTACTTCCGGTTCTCGAGCACAACAACTCTTGCCGCTTCGCTTCTCCACGGCTATCGTGTTCGTGCCGAGGCCCGTCACACTGAATTATTTCTGTGGTGTTATTTGCACTAGGCTGTTCGACGGTCTGACTGAGTCCGAAATGTGAACGTACCTCTCCGATCGGGGTGTATCTGCCACCCGTCGGATGGTGAAAAAGGTAGATGCCTCCTTAGTGCCCACACGCACTCTTCTTCTCACCTTTGATAGAGTAGTGCTTCCATCCAAGATCAAAGCAGGCTATGAGGTTATCACAGCCTAACCGTACATTCCGAACCCAATGTGGTACCACCGGTGTCACCGTTTCAACCGCACTCAGATGTCTTATCGACACCTGGCCAAATGTGTAACCTGTGGTAGGGATGCGCACAGAGGCAATTGTCGTCCTCCTCCTCCCCGCCGTATCGACTGCAATGGCGGCCGTGCCGCTTCCTCTCGAGATTGTCCCGTGTATCTCAATGAGTGAACTGTCCAGGAGATCTAGATAAAGGAGAAAGTTCCTTACCCGGTTGCTCACAAGTTATTGGCTAGTCGCAAACCCTGCGTTCTATCGTCCGGCACTTACGGTACTGTTCTTACAATATCTCACTCCCTGAAGGACACGGCCACACAGACGTGTGACCTCAAATTCAGCTCTGAGGTTGTGAACCCCCCAGTGTCACAGAAGCATTGCATTCCCCTCGTCCAGCTGTGCAAAGAGCTATCAAACTCTCGCCTCACAGGGCAGCGTCGCCAGCCGCACGACCGGCAGGCTGGAAAGGACAGAGGGAATGCTCACATGGAGACTTCCTGTGACCTTCCAGCCAACCGACACCTGAGTCTTCCTCTGCTAACCGGAAAGGCTCGAATAAGTCCGACAGAGTCCGACGGTCTTCCCCTTTTCCATCTGGAAGATACTCTTAGACAGTGTCGACGTGTGATACCTTTGCCCGGTGGGCCTCTGTGTCACCGGTGTTCGCCACCGACTAATTTTATGTGTCGGACGCTGCACGCTGACAGCGGAAGAAAGTCGACACTTCTGTGGACCTCGTGGAGCAGGATCCTCCTGCCCGGGTACCCTGTAGCAGCGAATCTTCGCAGGCTGGCACTCTGCAGCTGCCGAGGTGACACCACTTCGTTCTTTCCTCGTGACATCTGTCTTCCGATGGAACATTCGTGGTCTTCATTTCGACAAAGAGGATTTATGGATGCTGCTAGAATCACAGTATCAACTTTTACTCTGCCTTCAGGAAACAAAATTGCATCCTTGTGACTGCTTTGAACTTTCGCATTTCTTCCTCGTACAATTAGACCTTCCGCCCGAGGTCAGCATTCCGTCTCGTGGGAGAGTCGTGCTGCTCATTCGGGAAGACATTTGTAGGCAACCCATCTCCCTGAGTGCCTGTCTTCAGGCTGTTGCAGTTTGCCTTTTCCTTCCTCACTTGACCTTTCCCTCTATACTATTTACGTTCCTCTGTGATTCAGTGTCACCGGGGCCTGCTTCCTCCGCCTTATTGGGCAGCTACCTCACCCATTTCTGCTGCTTGGTGACTTTAATGCACACCACCCCATTTGGGGTTCTCCCAGAACCCGTTGGAGAGGTGCCCTCTTGGCTGACCTTCTTAATCGACTTAACATTATCTGCCTTAACACAGAAGCACCCACGTTCCTGTCAGACTCCTCGCGCTCCTGTTCCCATTTTGACCTGTGCATATCTTGCCCGTCGTCTCGAGTAGTCCATTCTTTCTGTCACCTTCTCGGGCGACCAATTCCCGTGTGCTATTCGTTTGTCGGCTCCTACCCCACTTTCGTGCACACCCAAATCGCAGCTTACGAAGGTCGACTGGAGGCTTTACTCGTCCCTGTCGACTTAGACGAAGGCAATTTCCCGAGTTGTGATGACCAGATGGACTATCTTACAAACGTCAACCTTACCGCCGTAGAATGTTCCGTTCCTCGTGCTTCCTCATTACGTCGTGTCCCGGTCCCTTTGTGGACTGACGCGTGCCGTGACACAATTCGCTCACAGAGACGTGCTCTCCACGTTTTTAACTGCCATTCTACGATGGCCAAGTGCGTTCGTTATAAACAGATGTGTGCACAGTATTGTTGTGTTCTTCAGGATAACAAAAAAGCTATCTGGATTTCATTGACTAGTTCTTTTAACAGTTCCACCCCTTCTTCCATCGTGTGGGCCAGCCTCTGACAGCTCTCTGGGGCAAAGATCGACTCCCCAGTCTCTGGCTCGACAGTAGCAGACGATGTCATTGTGGACCGTATTGCTACCTTCGTCACCTTGGGCTGCCATTTTGTGGAAATTTTGAGCTGCTCGCACTGTCACTCTGCCTTTCTCCATTGGAAACAAGTGGAGGAGACTCGGGGGACGCCCTTCTCTTCTCAGAATCGTGTTACAATGCCACCTTTACTGTTAGGGAGCTACATCGTGCTCTCACTTCATCCAGGTATTCTGCCCCAGGGCCAGACGCTGCTCACATTCGGATGTTGTAGCACCTTTCTCTTGCAGGTGATCACTTTCTGCTTAATACATACAACCGCACCTGGGCAGAGGGCAAGTTTCCCAGACGCTGGTGTCAAGCCACAGTAAGCCACAGCCCAGTAAGTACAAACACCTTCCTTCTAGCTGCCACTCCCTCTCTCTCGCCAGCTGTGTTTGCGAGGTGATGGAATTTGTGATTAGTGCCCGGCTGATACGGTGGCTCGAGTCTTGCAATTTACTAACCACTGCACAGGGTGGATTTCGACTGTGCCATTCTGCAGTTGACCGTCTTGTCACTTGGTCCACCCGTGTCACGAATGGTTTTTTTCCTGTGGAAATCCCAGACTGTGGCCGTGTTTTTCAGTTTGCAGAAAGTGTACAACACCTGCTGGAGGACTGATATCCTCCATACTCTCTACACACGGGGCGTCTGTGGCCACTTGCCCAGTTTCCTTGACGAATTTTTAAAAGACTGATTTTTCGAGGTACGTGTGGGTTCTGCCTTGTCAGACACCATTGTCCGGGAAAACAGTGTGCCTCAGGGTTCCGTCCTGAGTCCCATCTCCTTTGGTATCGCCATTAACCCTGTAATGTCCTGTCTGCTGATGGGCACCTCCTGGTCCATTTTTGTGGACGATTTTGCCATCTGTTGCAGTTCTTCGTGGACCTGTGTAATCGAGCAGCGTCATCAGCAATGTCTTGACAGTCTTTACTCGTGGAGCGTTGACAGTGGCTTTCATTTTTCGACTGAAAAAACACCACCCTCTTTACATCTTCGGCCTGTTGCTCTTCCATTCATTGAAACTGTGAAATTCCTGGGGCTCCTGCTCAATAGGAAACTTCTCGGTCCTCCCCCCGTGTCTTACCTGGCAGCCCACTGTATGTGGTCCCTCAATGACCTACGTGTCCTCAATGGTACATCCTGGATTGCGGATCGAATCACCCTCCACCTTTTGTACTGGTCCCTTGAAACTAGACTATGGATGCTTTGTTTATGCATCTGCACATCTGTCCCTCTTACGCCATCTCAATAGTACCCACAATCGTGGCATCCGTTTGGTCCCTGGCATCTTTTACACTACCCCGGTTGAGAATCTGTACCCAGGTGCTGCCGAACGACTGCTGTCCCACCGCCGTGACTTCCTCCTCGACAGATACACGTGCCGTTCATCTGCCGTGTGTAACCGACCGCCTCCTTCTTTGATGACTCCTTGGATCACCAGTAGGAGGCACATCCCTCTTCTGTGTTACCTCCTGGAGTTCGCTTTTGGCTCATGTTCCGGCAAATTAACTGTACACTTCCAGCAACTTTCCTGGAGGGTGTGGACCCTTCACCGCTTCGGCTTCGTGCAGCGGCCCGTGTTCACCGTGGCCTTCATTCGCCTCCTAAGGATACTACACCAGCGCCACTCTAACGCCTTTAGCTTCGTGACTATCACACGAAATTTCGTCATAGTGCCTTTGTGTACCCTGATGGCTCTCGGACTGACTGTGTTGTCAGGTGTGCCTTTGTCATTGGCACTGATGTCTTTTTTTTTTTTTTTTTTTTGCTGTCGGTTTCCGGCACACTGCTCCGTATTTACAGCAGAGCTCTTCACCCTATATCAGGCCACAGAGTACATCCGGCAACACACTTTTCAGTTGTGTCATCTACTCAGACTCTCTCAGCACCTTTCAAAGCCTCTGTGTGCTGTACACCGTCCATCTCTTAGTGCAACAGGAAAACTGTCACTTGCTCACCTTCATGGAACCACTGTGATGTTTATGTGGGTCCCTGGTCGTGTTGGTCTGCCAGGAAATGAGGTTTCTGATGCTGCTGCCAAGGCTGCAGTCTTCATACATCAGCCCCCTAGTTCTTGCATTCCCTTCGATGAACTCTGTGTTGCCATCTGTCGGCAGGTGGTGTCACTTTGGCATCGCCACTGGTCCTCCCTTCGTGGGAATGAGCTCCGGGTTATTAAGCCTCTGCCAGTGGCTTGAATGACCTCCACTCGCCCCTCCCACCGTGAGAAGATCATTTTAACTAGGTTGCTTATTAGGCACTGCCATTTTAGCCATCGCCATTTAAGTGGCGCTCCCCCACCACTTTCAACCAACTTTTAACTGTCTGCCATTTCCTGACGGAATGATCTTTTTTTGACCAGTACGTTTCTGTTTGAGTTTGCCGTCTGAGTTATCGGCCGTTTTAGTGAACGACAAGCGAGTTGTTGACCGCATTTTACTTTTTATGCGTTGTAGCAATATGGGGAAGGCCATTTAATTTTTAGTTCTGGACCTCCATTTCTCTATTGTGTGTTTTATAGACCTTTCTCCACATCCCTGTTTTTAGCTGTCTTCTCGTTCGTCATTGGGGATCGAGATGTAGTCGTTTTTAACTCTTCTCTTTGTCTTCGTGTTTCACAGTTTTGACACGGGTGTGTATGACCCTAGTCGTTTTCATGCCCCAAAACAAAACAGAATTGGGAAGAAAAATGGAAGTCCTTGTCCCTCCCTTTTTTTCCCTCCCCCCTCCCCCTCTCCAACTTAGGTCTTTATTTACCTTTGAGATCTCAAAATTTGTCAGGGAAAAATGCTAAAACTTGTCTAGAAACCGGGAAATTTCAGTTGAGGAAACTTGAGAAAACCCTGGTTATGTTACTGTGAGTAAGATGTGGTCCTGACTTCTCACAAATTTTAATGGTATCAGAAATAACTTGTAAAAAGGAAACTAAAAGCAAATCGCTCAACGAGGTATGATAAAGTAGATTTATAGTTTAAACAGATGGATGTATTCAGGTCACGAGTCTTCACCATATTGTATGTTTTTCCATTATAGCATACTAATTTCAGTTTTAATTAAGTTGAGGTGTTGTCTAGTCAGGGCTGTGCCAGAGGCATGGTGGCTTAGAGCTGCACTGAAGGGGGAGCAGAAATTGACCAGAGAAGAAGACATAAATGATAATTAATTGAAACCCTCAGCAGCTGACAGGTGTTGTTGATATACCTCGATGGGGACAGCTGAAAATGTGTGCCCCGACTGGGACTCGAACCCAGAATCTCCCGCTTACATGGCAGACACACTATCCATCTGAGCCACCGAGGACACAGATGAATAGTGCGCCTGCAGGGACTTATTCCTTGCACGCCTCCCATGAGACCCACATTCCCAACTGTCCACAATCTAAAAAAAAAGGCACTCCATCTTCAGGCCACGAGTAGCCTACCGGGACCATCTGACCGCCGTGTCATCCTCAGTGGAGGATGCGGATAGGAGGGGCGTGTGGTCAGCACACCGCTCTCCCGGTCGTGATGATGGTATTGTTGACCGAAGCCACTACTATTCGGTCGAGTAGCTCCTCAATTGACATCACGAGGCTGAGTGCACCCCGAAAAATGTCAACTGCGCGTGGCAGCCTGGATGCTCACCCGTCAGAGTGCCGACCACGTCCGACAGCGCTTAACTTCGGTGATGTCACGGGAACTGGTGTAGCCACTGTGGCAAGGCCATTGTTACGTAAGTAATGTTTCTAATTGACAGTTGGGAATGTGGGTCTCGTGGGAGGCATGCAAGGCAAAAATCCCTGCAGTCGCTTATTCATCTGTGTCCTCGGTGGCTCAGATGGATAGTGTGTGTGCCACGTAAGCAGGAGATCCCAGGTTCGAGTCCCGGTCGGGGCACCCGTTTTCAGCTGCCCTCGACGAGGTACACAAACGACACCTGTCGGCAGCTGAGGGTTTGTTAATCGTCATTTATTCTAGAGAAACTGCACGGTCATCAATGGTATCTGTTCCTTCGGGAGCAGTTACTGTCTTCATATATAGAGAATTAGCTGGTAGAGATAACAGAATTCCCTTCTCTCTCACGTTCCTATCTTCTGCTCACGAGCAGAAGACTCTCCCTCGGCCTGTGACTCTGAAAGCACACTGTTGTCACAGTGCCGTCATTTGTCCAAGTAGCGCTGTAACCAAATGACCATTACAGAACAGGTGTCTGTCGATGAACGCGGTTTGTGTGGAGCGGTGCACTTACTTCACACAGCTCGCTCACGTCCAACGGCAGAGTTGTCGTTCCTACTTCCTACAGTGCTGTAGGATCTCAGAGGTTGCCGAGTGGGCGCTAAGTTAAAGATTTCTATTTGACCCGAGACTTCTGATTTTTGTGAATTTCTGTCTACTGAGGACTGGAGTGAGACTGAGCTATAGTGCTTCAATGCATTTTATGGAATAATGAATGAAAGGGGAAACAGGTCTCACTTATAATACACTTTTTCAGTTTACTTTACTTTCCTGTCAAGGAGTACGTTAAATGGAGGTTCTGTATCTTATCTTTAAAAATGTGCAACTGATTCTGTCCAAGCAGCACAGGGATTGATACGGCAGATCTTGTTAGCGAAAGGCTTTTGATGCCATCCCACACAAGTGGTTCATAATAAAGTTGCATGCCTAAGAATTATTGTCTCGGTCTTGTGAATGGATTCGTAATTTTCTGTTGGGAAGATCACGGTTTATAGTAAATGAAGGAAGGTCATTGTGTAAAACAGATTGATATCTGACGTTCCCCAGGGAAGCATTATAGGCCCTCCGCTGTTCCTGATCTACAGAAATTATGCGCGAGACAATACGATCGGCCCTCTTAGACTATTTGCAGTTGATGCAGTTATTTATCATCTTAGTAAAGGTGTCAGAGGATCAAAACCAACTGGAAAACGATTTAGACAAGATATCTGTATGGTAAAAGTGGCAGCAGATGCAAAATAATGAAAAGTGCGAGGTCGTCCAGACGAGTACTGAAAGGAATCTGTTAAATTTTCCTTACATGATAAATCACACATCTCTAAAGGCTGTCAATTCACCCAAATACTAGGGATTACAATTACGAACAGTTAAATAGGAATAATCGTATACAAAATCTTCTGGGGTAAATGAACCAAAAACTGTGTTTTATTCGCAGAACACTCGGAAGATGCATCTGGTCTTATAAAGAGACTGCCTACAGTATGCTTGTGTATCGTTTGCTAGAGCACTGCTGTGCAGTATGGGATCCATACCAGATAAGATCTACAGAGGGCATTGAGAAAGTTCAAAAGATAGCAGCTCGTTTCATATTGTTGTGAAATAGGGAAGTGTGTGTCATTGTATGATACACAAGTTAGTGTTTTTCGTTGCAGAGAGATCTTTTCACAAAATTTCCATCACCAACGTTCTCCTCTGGATGCAAAAATATTTTGTTGGCACCCACCTACATAGGAGGAAATGATCATTGTAATAAAATAAGAGAAATCAGAGCTCACATGCAAGGTTAAAGTTTTTGTTTTTCCAGTGCACTTAGTGTGGAATGATAAACAGTGTGAAAATGGTTCAAAGAACCCTCTTCCAGACACTTAATTGTGAATTGCAGACTAGTGCTGTAGATGGAGCTTTAGGTGCTTTGAAGTTCCAGGTGAAGCAGCTGATGAAGAGGACTGATGCAACTTCCCTTTCAGATATTTTTTTTCCATCAAAATGTGGGTACAAGAAATGATCATCCAAACATCAAAATAGCTGACATGTGGAGTAATCGGGTCAACTGCCGGATGTTTGTGTCGCTCTGGCACAATATTTCGGCCACGTAACTCGTTGCCTTCTTCAGGTGCTACCTGAGACTGCTGTATTGGAGGATCTGCAATACGGCAGTCTCAGGTAGCACCTGAAGAAGGCAACGAGTTACGTGGCCGAAATATTGTGCCAGAGTGACACAAACAGCCGGCATTAGACCAGATTATTCCACGTGTCAAGATCTCCCAGGAAAGCTTGAAGAGTTACATCAAAATAGCTGTTTTGGTGTTTATGACAACGCCGGTGTTGGCTACATATTGTAAACTCATTACAGCAGATTAAAGACGATAAAAAAACTCATAATTATGGGTGAAAGCAGACTGACAAATTAAGCTATGTTGTAGATAGAGTAAAACGTACTTGCCGAACTGTAGTTCAATGACACAATCAATGAGTTTGTGCTCAAAGCAAGGAAATGCAAAATAGAAGTTAATCCAATCACAATATTTGGAAAGGGGTAGTTCCTGAATCTTAATTGTAGTCCCTTTTCTTTTATTTCTGGGTGTTTGTTAATCACTATTAATAATGTACAAGGAAGGAATAAAATATGTTCTTTATTATACCTCTATTAAAACCCATATACAGGAGCTCTCATAAACAGTAAGATACAGATTTTGTTTTAATACCTTTTTTTTTTTTAAAGAAAGATTGTACTACTGTTAATTTAGCACTGTTGATACATTCAATTTGTTGTATGCAATAGTTTATATTTTTAATAATGCTCAATTTTTTTGTAAACCTGCTTACAAAGTTATACAATAAGCAAAGCGTGTGGAGAAAAAAATTGCTGAAACATATGAGACATGTCTGGAAAGTAAGTATCGTTTTGGAAAACAACTCACAAAAACCTTTTTTTAAACCAAAATTTACTTTTACAAATCAGAGCATTTCTTAAACTATTTTTCTACATAATTGCCTCCATTGTTCAGACATGTCATATCTACATATATACTCTGCAAACCACCATGAAATTGCATGGCAGAGGGGATGCCCCATTTATCCAGTTATTAGGGTTTCTTCCCATTGCATTCACCTTTTGGACTTGGGCCATAGGGTTGAGAACTGTAGGGCCTCCCTAAATGGGTCAAGTATGTACTACACATCAGAGGCTGCTACTCAGGTAGCTGACTGTGTGGGGTGCACACAAAAGTTTCTTAGATTAGGCAACTCTCCATCCAATCCAGATAACGATAGCTGTTGTGCCTCGCGGTGCATTCTTAGAGTAGTCAGGGCGCTAATGACCATTGAAGTTGTGCGCCCGAAAACCACAAAAAAAAAAAAAAAAAAAAAAGAGATAACGATAGCTGTAGAAAACCCACAAGTGTCAGTCAGAGATGAAAAGAAATACTTCCCCAAGGAGAGAATATTAAAATCCTAATGGTAAACTGCCAAAGCATTCACAACAAAGTGTCAGAGTTTGAAGCACTCCTGAAAAGATGTGGAGCTCACATACTGGGTAGAGAAAGCTGGTTGAAAACTGAAACTGGTAGCTGTGAGATTTATGGGAAAATTTAAATGTATATCGAAAGGATAGGCAAGTGGGAAATGGAGTTTGGTGTATTTGTTGCAGTAGACTTGTGCGGATGGATGTGCGTGCGTGCGTGCGCACGCGCGCGCGAGTATATACCTGTCCCTTCCCCCCCCCCCCCCCCCCTAAGGTAAGTCTTTCCGCTCCCGGGACTGGAATGACTCCTTACCCTCTCCCTTAAAACCCACATCCTTTTGTCTTTGCCTCTCCTTCCCTCTTTCCTGATGAAGCAACCGTGGGTTGCAAAAGCTTGAAATTTGTGTTTGTGTTTGTTATTGTCTATCAACATACCAACGCTTTCATTTGGTAAGTTACAGCATCTTTGTTTTTAAATATATTTTTCCCATGTGGAATGTTTGCCTCTATTATATTCAATTAAATAATTTCATCAATAATTGATTGTTTTCATTGTTATAAAACATACTGTGAAACATTACTAAATGCCTTCTCTGAAAACTACCTAGAACAGATAGATACGAACCCCACTAATGCTGGAAATATATTGGAACTAATGGCAAAAATAGACATGACCTCTTCGAGGAAGTCCATACAAAACCCGGTGTCAGTGACCTTGATATGGTGGTGGCAACAATTATTACCAAAGTACAAAGGACAACTAAATAAAGTAGGAAGATATATATGTTCAGTGAACTAGATAAAAAATCAGTAGTGTCATATCTCATTGAGGAACTTGAAACTCTTAGCACAGGGCAAGAGCATGTAAAAGACCTATGGCTTGAGTTTAAAAGAATAGTTGACCATGCACTGGATAGATGTATAGCCAGTAGAACAATTCATAATGGGAGGGAACCTTAATGGCATACAGTTAGGTAAAGAAACTTCTAAGGAAACACATTACTGCATAATAGGTGTCAAACAAAGCATAGGGCTATAAATAGAGAGATGCTGAATGAAATGCCTTTGGCTGTCAAGAGAGAAATGTGCGATTCCTTCAATGACTACCGTAGCAGAAAATTATCAAATGATCTTTCGCAAAATCTGAGGCAATTCTGTGTGCACGTAAAGGCTGTTGGTGGCACCAAAGCTAATGTCCAGTCTACAGCAAATTAGACAGGAACTGAAATTGAAGATAGAAAAGCAAAAGCTAAAATGCTAAACTCGGTTTTCAAATGTTCCTTTACAAAGGAAAACCCAGAAGAATTGCCCCAATGTAATCCTCGTACAACTGAAAAGATGAATGAAAAAAATATTAGTGTCGATGATGTTGAGAAACAGCTGAAATCGTTAAAATTCAACAAAGCTCCAGGACCCGATGGATTCCCTGTCACATTCAATATTGATTTTGCAGTTGAGTTAGCCCCCTTCTAACTATAATCTGTCGTAGATACATCCGACAAAAAATCGTGCCCAGTTCTTGGGAAAAAAATAAGTCACACCTATCTAAACATATTCTGAGCTCAAACATTATGAGGTATCTTGAACACAATGACCTCCTCAATGCCAACCAGCACTTATTCTGAAAACATCGATCAAGTGAAACCCGACTCGCTCTTTTCTCATGTGACATACCAAAACCTTTGAATAAAGGCAGTCGGGTAAATGCAGAAGTTCTTGATTTTCAAAAGGCATTTGACTCAATACCAAACCTGTGCTTATTGTCAAATGAACAATCAAATGGAGTATCAAGTGAAATTTGTGACTATATTGAGGACTTTTTGGGTAGGGAGGACACGGCATGTTATCTTGGATGGAGAGTTGTAGTCAAATGTAAAAGTTAAGTTTGGGTGTGCTCCAGGGAAGTGTGTTGGGACCCTTGCTGTTCATGTTGTAAATTAATAGCGTTGCAGACAATATTAATAGTAAAATCGGGCTTTTTGCAGATGATGCAGTTATCTAACTATTTGAAAGAAGCTTCATAAATATTGTCAGATCTTGATAAAAGTTTGTGGTGCGGAGACTGGCAACTTGCTTTAAACATTCAGAAATTTAAAGTTGTGCACTTCCCAAACAATTATAGTAGTATCCCACGACTATAATATCAACGAGTCATAGTTGGACCTGGGTGTAACACTTTGTAGGGATTTGTACTGGAATGATCACATAGGCTCACTCGTGGATAAAGCAGATGGTAGACTTCAGTTTATTGGTAAAACACTGAGGAAGTGCAGTCATTCTACAATGGAGATTGCTTACAAATAACTCACGCGACCGATTCTAGAATATTGCTGAAATGTGTGTAACCGGTACTAAATAGGACTAATGAGGGATATTGAATGTATATGTAGAGAGGCAGCCCAAATGGTCACAGGTTTGTCCAATCTGTGAGAGAGTGTCACAGAGATATTGAAGGAACTGAAATGGCAGACTCTTTAAGACAGATGTGTTTAATCCATGGGAGAGTGTCACAAAGATACTGAAGGAACTGAACTGGGAGACTCTTGAAGATACACATAAACTATCCTGAGGTAGTTTCAAGAACCAGCTTTAAATGATGACTCAAGCAATATACAACAATCTCCTATGTATTGCTCACATTGGGATCACGAGGACAAGATCAGAATAATTACATTACGCACAGAGACATTCAAATAATCATTCTTCCCACTCTCCATTAGTGAATGCAACAGGAAGAAACTCTAATAAATGGTACAAAACGATATACCCTTTCCTGTTTGTACTGTAATGATTCTAATCTTGTTCTCGTGATCCCTATGTGAATGAGAACTAGAGGCAGCAGATAAAGCCGGTTCTTGAATTTCCATTAGTCCAATTTCTCAGAATAGTTTACGTCTGTCTTCAAAAGTGTGTTTTCAACTTTTTCAGCATCTCTGTGACATCCTCCCATGGGTGAAACAAACGTGTGACCATTTTTGCTGCCTTCTCTGTGTATGTTCAATACACCCTCTTATTCTTATTTGGTGCAGGTCCACACACTTGAGCAATATTCTAGAACTAGTTGCACGAGATATTTGTAAGCAAATGTAGACCGATTGCACTTCTCGAGTCCCCCCTGCGGGTTCGGGGGTAAGGATAGGCCTGCGGTATTCCTGCCTGTCGTAAGAGGCGACTAAAAGGAGTCTCAAATGTTTCGGCCTTATGTGATGGTCCCCTCTCGGGTTTGACCTCCATCTTTCTAAATTATTCCGAAGAGCGAGCCAATTGGGGAAGGGCGCCTTACATGGTGCACTGTATCCGTCGTGCATTGAGACCTTTAGCCGACTTTTTCGTCGTTGCGATGGTGTCCCGCTCGTTTTCCGTCTCTTGGGTGGGGATACGTCACTGGGTGCGATTACCACGCTGCACTCTGCAGCGTTGCTTTTAACTGCGACGACCACCTTGGAAATTTTTGCACCTAAGATCCAGCACGGTAGCCAGTCCATTGTGGTGGGGCCGCCATGTACCCTCTTGGTTGTAGCCCCCTGACAACACAGGGATCGCTCTACTGGTGTCTGTGTCGTTAACTCCCCACGTATGCCAAGGAGTAGATGCCCGTCTCCCTGGGGCATCGGGACTCCCGGCAATGGACATCGTGCCAGGTGGCTATTGCTGCGGCTGGGTGGCGCCCGTGGGGAGGGCCCTCGGTCGGAGTAGGTGGCATCAGGGCGGATGACCCGCAATGAAGCGTGGTACATCATCTCTCGCTGGCGGCCAGCCGTCAGCAGTCTCTAAGCGTTCTCGGGCTCAATTTAATGCTCAAAAGTACAATCCGAAAACGTTCCCCTCTCTGGCCACACCGTGGGAGGAGCGTAAGTCTCAGGATGGAGGTAAGAGTTATTCGCCCCGATTCTTAGTTTGCACGAGAGCTGATGGGGAGTCTTTTCTCTCCACAAAGCCTCAGTTCTTCGTCGAGCATTTAGAGGACAAGTTTGGGGAGGTGGAGGGCTTGTCCAAAATGCGCTCTGGGTCAGTACTGATACAAACGGCATCCTCCGCCCAGTCACGCAGGTTACTTGCTTGTGACAAGTTGGGGGATGTTCACGTTACCATTACACCACATAAGAGTTTAAATATGGTCCAGGGAGTTATTTTCCATAGGGACCTAGTTTTGCAGTCTGATGGCGAGCTGCGCGCCAACTTAGAGCGTAGAGGTGTTCATTTCGTCCGGCGCGTTCATCGGGGTCCGAAGGACAATGGGGTTGCTACCGGTGCCTTCATCTTGGCCTTGGAGGGTGATACATTACCGGAGAAGGTCAAGGTGATGGTCTACCGTTGTGACGTCAAGCCCTATATCCATCCCCCGATGCGGTGCTTTAAGTGCTGGAAGTTCGAACATATGTCTTCCCGCTGCACTTCCAGCCTCACATGTCGAGATTGCGGACGCACATCACATCCCAATACTCCGTGTGCCCCGCCTCCCATCTGTGTCAACTGCGGAGAGCATCATTCCCCTTGCTCGCCTGACTGCAAAGTCTTTCAGAAAGAGCGCAAAATCGTGGAATATAAGACCCTGGACCAGCTGACCTATACTGAGGCCAAAAGGAAATATGACAGACTCCATCCGGTGAGAATGACATCTTCTTACGCAGCTGCTAGAACTGTGCTAGCCCCATCAGTTTTGAGACTTCCAGCCAGCTCGATAAGCAGTAAGACTCCTCCTGCCCCCTTGCCCGTGGGGGGCTCTACCCAACCGGTTGCTCCTGCACCACCTACCTCAGGAGCAACATCCTCCCACCCGTCGGGGACGTCCGTCCCCGCTTCTCAGCCGGAGAAGCGTCTAACTTCTTCGGCTACTCTCGCCCGTAAGGGTTCCCTTGGGACCCTCCCTTCCCAGGGTTCCACCAGCGGGAAGGATGACGGCCGACAGTGGCATAAGTCATCACCAGCGGTCGGGCGTAGGGCTTCACGATCCTCCTCCGTCCCGGAGACTGAATCGGTGAAGCCTTCCCAGCCTGTGAAACCCAAGGTTCAGCGAGAGAAGTCCAAGAGAAAGACCTCTAAGGCCAAAGAACTTGAGGTGGCACCAACCCCACCGCACCCTTCGCGCTCTGCGTCTGAGGATGAGGTCGAGATTCTAGCGTCCGCTGAGGACCTTGATCTCTCCGGTCCCTCAGACGCCATGGATGCCACTCGCACGGGTACTGAATCGGTGGCAGTGAGTGAACAAGGGGCGTAAATTGCCTTCCCAGTCCTTTCACGCCTTTCTCAGCCTTGGACAATATCATCCTCCAGTGGAACTGCGGCAATTTTTTCCACCATCTAGCTGAGCTCCGACAACTTATCAGCCTTCACCCTTCCTTCTGCATTGCTCTTCAGGAAACTTGGTTTCCAGCAATGCGAACCCCCACCCTCTGTGGCTATCGGGGTTATTATAAGAACCGGGCAGCATATGAAAGGGTGTCTGGTGGCGTCTGCCTCTATGTCCTTCACACTCTGCACAGCGAGTCTGTCCCTCTCCAAATACCTTTAGAGGCTGTCGCTGTTCGGGTGTGGACGCCACAGGCTGTTACCGTCTGCAGTCTTTACCTTCCACCGGATGGTGATGTCTCGCAGCATGTCCTGGCTGCGCTGATAGCTCAATTGCCGCCACCTTTCTTGCTATTGGGCGACTTCAACGCCCATAACCCTCTGTGGGGTGGGTCAGTGGCAACAGGTCGAGGCGCCACCGTTGAGCATTTATTGTCGCAGCTCGATCTCTCGATTTTAAATGATGGTGCCTTCACACACTTCAGTGTGGCGCATGGCACATACTCAGCCATTGACCTTTCAATCTGTAGCCCTAGCCCCTTACCGTCTGTCCGATGGAGTGTGCATGACGACCTGTGTGGTAGTGACCACTTTCCGATCTTTCTGTCACTACCACAGCGTCACTCTTCTGGGCGCCCTAGCAGATGGGCTACGAATAAGGCTGACTGGGACTTGTTCTCCTCCACTACCGCTATTGAGCCTCTCTCTAATGATGACATTGATGCGGTGGTTCAATCGGGCACCACCGGCATCGTTACTGCCGCCGAATCTGCCATTCCCCGTTCCTCTGGGTCCCCTCGGCGGCGGACTGTGCCTCGGTGGTCGCCTGAGATCGCTGCAGCGATTAAAGATCGTCGGCGGGCGCTACAGCGTCACAGGCGACATCCCTGCATTGAACACCTGATCACCTTCAAACGGCTGCGTGCGCGGGCCCGCCGCCTTATCCGCCAAAGCAAGCAGGAGTGCTGGGAGCGGTATGTGTCCACCATTGGCCTCCATGTCCCTCCATCACAGGTCTGGGCCAAGATTCGACGCATCTACGGCTATCGGCCATCTGTCAGCATCCCTGCGCTCTCACTGAATGGAGCAGTTTGTACTGACTCCGACGTCATTGCAAACCACTTAGCAGAGCATTTTGCTATGAGTTCCGCTTCTGCGAATTACCCCCAGGCCTTCCGCTCCTTTAAAGAGCGGATGAAACGTCGGAGCCTTTCTTTTCGCACCCACACTTCTGAATCCTGCAATGCTCCATTCAGTGAGTGGGAATTTCACAGTGCCCTTGCCGCTTGCCCTGATACCGCTCCCGGGCCAGATAGCATCCACTGTCAGACGCTGAAACACCTTTCAGTGGACTGCAAGCGACGCCTCCTCGACCTGTACAACCGTCTCTGGGTCGAGGTGAGTTTCCGTCGCAATGGCGGGAGAGCATTGTCATCCCCGTTTTGAAACCGGGCAAGAGCCCTTTGGAGGTGGACAGCTGCCGCCCCCATTAGCCTCACCAACATTCTTTGCAAGCTTCTCGAACGGATGGTGAGCCGGCACTTGCATTGGGTACTGGAGTCTCGGGGGCCTTCTGGCTCCGTCTCAGGGTGGGTTCCGTAAAGGCCGCTCCACCGCCGACAATCTGGTGAGCCTTGAGTCGGCCATCCGTACTGCCTTTGCCCGCCGTCAGCACCTGGTCGCTGTCTTTTTCGACATGAGGAAGGCGTACGATACGACATGGCGTCATCACATCCTTTCTACGCTTCACGGATGCGGCCTTCGGGGCCCTCTGCCGATCTTTATCAGAAATTTTCTGTCGTATCGTACCTTCCGCGTGCGAGTCGCGGCCTCATATAGTTCCTCCCACGTCCAGGAGACCAGTGTGCCACAGGGTTCTGTTTTAAGTGTCTGCCTGTTTTTAATAGCCATTAACGGGCTCGCTGGGGCCGTGGGAAGTTCTGTCTACGCTTCCCTGTATGCTGACGACTTCTGCCTTTACTACAGCTCTACTGGCGTTGCAGCTGTTGAACGTCAGCTACAGGGCGCTATCCGCAAGGCGCAGTCTTAGGCTGTAGCTCACGGGTTCCAGTTTTCGGCAGCCAAGACCTGCGTTATGCATTTCTGCCGGCGACGTACTGTCCACCCGGAGCCGCGGCTTTATCTTGCCGGCGAACTTCTTTCAGTGGTGGAATCACACAGGTTTTTGGGGGTGGTTTTCGATGCCCGGTTGACTTGGCTGCCTCATATCCGGCAGCTCAAACAGGCGTGTTGGCGGCATCTCAATACTCTGCAATGTTTGAGCCACACCCTCTGGGGTGCCGACCGATCTACCCTGTTGCGGCTCTACCAGGCGTTAATCCAGTCCCGTCGGGATTATGGGAGCCTGGCTTACGGCTCAGCATCCCCATCTGCGTTGCGGGTGCTGGACCCAATTCTCCACAGCGGGATACGCCTTGCCACTGTTGCTTTCCGCAGCAGCCCTGTGGACAGCATACTAGTGGAGGCAGGTGTCCCTCCACTGCGGTTAAGACGCCAACAATTACTGGCTGCTTATGCTGCCCATGTTTTTAGCTTGCCCGGGCATCCAAATTACCGTGTCCTGTTCCCGCAGTCAGTCGTCCATCTGCCAGAACGTCGGCCCCGGACGGGTTGTCCGATCGCCGTGCGCGTCAAAGAGCTCCTCTCTGGGCTTGGGTTTTTCCCTGTTCCACCTTCTGTCCGGGCACCTCTGCGCACGCCCCCTTGGTGTGTGCCTCGCCCTTGCCTTCGGCTCGACTTGGCACAGGGCCTGAAGGACTCAGTCCTTCCACAGGCCTTCCGCCACCGCTTTTATTCCATCCTGGCCACGTATCAGGGCTCTGGCATCGTTTACACTGACGGCTCGACGGTTGCTGATCGAGTCGGTTTTGCGCTCATTCTAGGGGACCATTCCGAACAACGTTCCTTAGCGGCTGGCTGCAGCGTTTACACTGCTGAGCTGGTCGCCATCTTTCGTGCGCTAGAGTATATCCACTCCTGCTCAGGTGAGTCCTTCGTTATCTGTAGCGATTCCCTGAGCGGTTTACGAGCTCTCTACCAGTGTTTCCCTCGTTCTCGTCTGGTGATGGCTATCCGTGAGTCCCTGCATACTCTTGCGCGTTGCGGCCGCTCTGTGGTCTTCGTGTGGACCCCAGGCCATGTTGGGATACCTGGCAATGAGAATGTTGACCGCCTTGCGAAAGAAGCCACTAGTAAATCGTCTCTGGGGATTGGCCTCCCGGAGACTGATTTGCGGGCAGTCTTATGCCACAAAGTTCTTTCGGTTTGGGACGCTGAATGGCGCAATCTGCCCACGCCCCACAAACTCCGTCCAATCGAGGCGACGACAACTGTGTGGCGGTCGTCCGTGCGGGTCTCCCGCAAGGAGTCTGTTGTCCTCTGCCGGCTGCGCATTGGGCACACTCGACTTACGCACGGCCACTTATTGCGCCGTGAGGATGCACCTCTCTGTTGCTGCGGCTTTGTTTTATCTGTGGTCCATATTTTATTGGAGTGTCCGCTTTTAGCTGTGCCCAGGCAGTCGTTCGCACTGCCTGACACGCTCCCTGCCCTTTTAACAGATGACTCTGCTACGGCTGACTTAGTTTTACGTTTTATTCGGGCAGGGGTTTTTTATCATTTAATCTAAGTGTTTCTGTTTTATCTTATTGTTTTGTGTTGATTCTGGCCTTTGGCCTCCGGTTTTAAACTGATTTTTTAATGTGTTTTAAGTGGTTGGCTTTTCCTTTTTTTATTTCTATGGTCGACCAACCACCGTCACACTGTGTGATTTTAGTTCGTTTTGTCTGGTCTTTGTCTCAGTTTCTCTTGTTCTGTGTCGTCTGTGCTCTATTCTGTTAATCGTTTTTCTTCTCTGTGGGTGTTTTTAGTACTTGGAAAAAGGGACCGATGACCGTAGCAGTCTGGTCCCTTTAATCCCACAAACCAACCAACCACTTCTCGAGTATTCTACCAATAAACCAAAGTCTGCTACCTGCTTTACACACAACTGAGCCTATGTAATCATTCCATTTCATATCCTCGCAAAGTGCTACACCGAGGTATTTATATGAGTTAGCTGACTCCAAGAGTGACTCATTGATATTAGAGTCATAGGATACTATGTTTTTAATTTTGTGAAGTTCACAAATTTACATTTTTGAACATTTAAATCAAGTTGCCAATATCTGCACCATTTTGAATCTTTATCGAGGTATGACCGAATATTTATGCAGCTTCGATCAGACAGTATGCCGTTGTAAGTAACTGCATCATCTGCAAAAAGTCTGAGAAGTCTACCAGAAAGCCCTCGATCCAGTCACAAATTTCACTTGATAGCACTTATGATCATAATTTTGAAAATAAGCGTAGGTATAGTACTGAGTCGAATACTTTTCAGAGATCGAGAAATACTGCATCTACCTGACAGCTTTGATCCAAAGCTTTCACAATGTCATTGAGAAAAGTGTAAGCTAGATTTCACACGATCAATGCCACGATGGTTGGCACGGAGGGCGTAATTTTGTTCAGGGTACCTCATTACGTTTGAGCCCAGATTATGTTATAAGATCTTACAACAAATTCGTGTCAGGGATATTAGACAGCAGTTGTGTGTATCACATTTTCTTCCCTTACTGTAGCAGGTGCGTCCTGTGCCTTTTCTGAGAAATGGGTGTGGGTTTTTTGTTTGAGGATCTGCAATAGATTATAGTTAGAATAGGGGCAAACTCTGCTGCAAATTCAGTATAGAATCGGACAGGGATTCCGTTGGGCCCTGGAGCTTTGTTCAGCTTTAACGATTTCTGCTGATTCTCAACACCACTGACACTAATACTTATTTCATCCCTCTTTTCAGTTGTACAGAGATTAAATTGTGACAATTCTCCTGAGTTTTCCATTGTAGAACAACATTTGAAAACGGAGTTAAGCATTTCAGCTTTTGCTTTGCTACCTTCAGTTTCAGTTCCTGTCTCATTCGCTAGGGGCCGAACACTAACTTTGGTGCCACTAACTACCTTTACATACAACCAGAATTTCTTTGGGTTTTGTAAAAGATCATTTGATGATATTCTGCTATGGCAGTCATTGAAGGCATCACATATTGCTCTCTTGATAGTCAGGATCTCTCTATTTATAGCCTTATGCTTTGTTTATCACTTACTATGTAGTAATTGCTGTTTCCTTAGAAGTTGTTGTTGTTGTTGTTGGTTTTTTGTGACTGTATACCATGGAGGTTCCCTCCCATTATGAACTGTTCTACTGAGTATATATCTATCCAGTGCATGGTCGACTATGCTTATAAACTTGAGCCATAGTTCTTCTACACCCTCTTCCCCTGTGCTGAAAGTTTCAAGTTCCTCATTGAGATATGACACAACTAGATTTTTTACCTAGTTTATTAAATATATAATAGAAAATCTAAGTTGGAATTTAACAATATTGCAAAAAGGAAAGGTGCTACTCACCATATAGCGGAGTTGCTGAGTCACAGATAGGCCTGTCTGCAACTCAGGATCTCTGCTATATGCTGAGTAGCACCTTTCCTTTTCACAATATTGTTACTGAACATATATAACTTCCTACTTGTTTTTGTTGTCCTTTGTACTTTCGTAATAATTGTCGCCACAATCACATCGTGACCACTGATACCAGATTCAATGTGGACATCCTTAGAGATCAGATCTATTTCTTGCTATTAGATCCAATATATTTCCATGTTGAGTGGGATTCCTAACTATCTGTTCTAGGTAGTTTTCAGAGAAGCATTTAGTAATGTTTCACAAGATGTCTTATGGCGCCCACCACTAACAAAATTGTAGTTTTCCCAGTTGACTGTTGGGTTATTGAAGTCCCCACCAAGGATTACAGTACGATTGGCGAGCTTATGTACAACTGACGGAGGTTTTCTCTAAAAACATTCAGTGACTTCAGGAGATGTGTGGTGAGTGATAGAAGGATCCAGTTGTCATTTTATGCCCACTCCTGATACGAAGTCTTGCTCAAACAATCTCGCATGCATCTTCAATTTCTGTCTCGGTGGATTTGAGTTTCTCGTGTACTGTGACAAATACACCACCTCCATTTCCCATTTGCCTGTGCTTTTGATGCACACTAAAATTTTGCCCAAAAATCTCACTGCTATTTATATCGGGTTTCCACCAGCTATCTGTACCTAGTACTACATGAGCTTCACTGCTTTTCACGAATGCTTCAATCTCTGACACTTTGTTGTGAATGCTTTGGCAGTTTACCTTTAGGATTTTAATACTCTCACATGTGGGAGGCATGAAACTAACTTTTCTATGCCCTCTTCATACAAAGATGCCACCAGTGAAGACAGTCATTGCTGAACAAAATTTTTTGTGCCTTTGTCACTGTCAAAGTGCCTCCCTCCAAAATCATGCTTAAAATTCAAAAACAAGTGGTAGTCAGAAGGAGCAGAATTTGAAACAAAAGGCATGGAGTGATGAATCGAGACATCGTATTGCTTCATGGCAATGCACGTCCCCATTCTGCTGGGTTCACTTGAAATCTTATTCACTAATTTAGTCGGGAGCAGTTTTATTCCCAGCTGTACAGCCCCAATCTCGCACCTTCTGACTACCACTTGTTCTCAAACTTGTACTATGTTCCTGAAGGATGCCACTCTGACAGTGATTATTACACAAAGAATGGTATTCAGTTGTGGCAGTCTCCACTGATGGGATGTTTGTATGAAGAGGGCATACAAAAAGTATGATATTTCCACCCCCCCCCCTTCCCCCTCCCCCAAAACTGGACATTCTTTTCAGATGTGCCTCATAGTTTTATGGAAGGGTGGGGGTAAGGAGCTTTGGCAGTAATGCCAGGTATGCAGGATATATACAGTACGGATTTGTGGTGCAAAATGTAGTGTCGAGGTGACGTTCGGTCTCGTTCTGCAGCCGGGACCAGGGCTCGAAGCGGGAGATGAACGAGTCGGAACGGCTGCTGCGGCTGTTCTGCGTCGTGCCCAAGACGATGACCGACCAGGAGCTGCGCGAGCACTTCCAGCAGTTTGGCGACATCGACTACGTGTCGATCGTCAAGGACCGCGAGACCAGGGAGAGCAAGGGCTTCGCCTATGTCAAGTTCCACAAGTGAGTATCGTTCTGGGTAGTCTTCTTACGTGTGTGACCTCATCACAAAGGAGCCTAGTGTCTTGATTACTGCAGCTTTGCTTTTCTTCATTTGTAATACTCAGTTTCGTTATTAACATTGGTTTTTTGTTTTATTGCTGTTCTGTTATTATTTCATTCAAATCGTGTGCACCTTTTTCAAATGATGATGAACTTTTATTGCGTATAGATGATTACGAGGCAGCGCATTGGCGGAACTGTAATTTGTACTCTGGTGATTCGTGTGAAAAGGTTTCAAATGTGATTATGGCGACACGATGGGATTAAGACTTTGAATTCGGAGTGGTAGGTGGAGCTATATGCGTGGGACATTCAGTTTCGTAAATTGTTAGGGAATCCAGTATTCAGAGATCCACTGCATCATTAGTGTACCGAGAAGATTAAATTTCAGGCGTTACCTCTCACCTCGGACAATGCACTGGCTGACTGCCTTCCCGTAATGACCTAGAGCAGCGGTATTCGTGTACAGTTGGCAGTGGTAAAAGACAGCCGACACTGTGTGAGATGACCACAGAAATCGATGTGGGGCGTGCGACGAATGTATCCGTTAGGACAGTGCAGTGAAATTTGGTGTCGATGAGCTATGGCAGCAGATGACCGATGCGAGTGTCTCTCCTGGGCTTGTGACCTTATCGATTGGACCCTAGATGACTGGAAAACTCTGGCCTGGTCAGATAATCTAGATTTCAGTTGCTGAGGGGTGATGATACGGTTAAAGTGTGGTGCAGATCCCCACGAAGCTGTGGACCCGAGTTGTCGACAACGCACAGTGCGAGCTGGTGGTGACCCCGTAATGGCGTGGGACACGCTAGTCGAAGTTAGAGATTTTTGAAACCAGAAGGAGACTATTTGTTCGCCAATTTGTAGGGGAAAGGGTAGCCCAGCAGTGTGTTCTACCTACAGTTAAACATGGTGGTGGTTCTATTATGGTTTGGGATGTTTTGCCAAAGATGGAGTTGGTGATATTGTGAAAATAGAAGGCTGTATCAATCAGAAGCAGTACCACTGCGTACTTCACCTTACAACAGGATAATGACCCAAAATGTGAGTTGGTATACTGTATGAACTACGTAGCATCAAAGGAAAAACAGGAATTAGTGAATGATATGGCATGGCTGTCCCAAAACCCCGATTGTAATCCCATTGAAATGGTCTGGGATGAAGTGGACAGATGTATCAGGGAGTTTAATATATCCAGCAAGGAACATCTCTGGCATATTGTTAAGGATCTGTGGAATCGTATAGATTCACGATACCTACAAAAACTGATTGACCGCATGCCTAGAGTTTGGAAGTCATTAAATCCAAAGGAGGATACTTTGATGAAAGTAAAATATAATGATTGTGATTGTATTATATATCTGGAAGTTAATATAATTATATTTTGTAAGAAATAATGTTTAATTTGTGTTGTAAATCTGAAATAACAAGGTTCATTGAAATTAATGAATGGTGGTGTAAATATTGTAAAAGAATCATTCCATGGTGTTGCACATCAGTAACAGTGTGTCTGTAAGAATGCATTTGCAAAAAAAGAGCGCACATGTGAAAAAATGTGACCGTGTGTAAGTAATGCTTTGGTACCACATCAGTTGTGGACAACCGAATGGTCTGTGCAGGATACACTTCACGTATGGCAATCTAGGACTCGGTTGTATGAGCTAGAATCTGAGAATAAAGAAACGCTAGAGTTTCTCTTCTAGCTACAGTCTGTAGTACGTGGACACTTTAATGTGGCAGTTTTTGGTTGAAGGGAAGGTGTTTCGAACTACGGTTGCATAAGATACTGGTAGAGATCGGATCTGAACTACCTCGTTTTCAACACTGCCAACCTCGGGTAGCAATTGCGTGGTGGCCATTGCCGAATGAATTGTGCACTCTACTCTGCTTTGCGTGTTGCATTGCTCGTTGTATTCTTCTGCTATTTTAAAATGAAATAAGAGACTAATTCTGATCAGTCACTGTGTTCTAGTACACCTCGAATGACACCAGAAGTGATCTGCAATGGTGGCAAGTGAATGTTAGTTCTGTTTTTGCATTGGTGTAGCCTGGTTGTCCTGCAAGGGAGGGGTTGGGAGGGCTGTTGCCCCGCATCACTTTGCTCTCCCACTTACACCCATCCCCCTCCTTCTGTCTCACCCCCACAGTCAAGGTTTAGTTCATTTATGCACACAGTTGACTCACATATTATATACTATCTGCACTGTAGTGACTGGGGAAGAAAATTGGTCAATGTGTTTAGACCACATTGGGAGTCTCCCTGCTTCCACTCTAAGTACCTTCTCAGTTCTATCTGTAGTGTTATCAAGTACATGTTGCACGGCTGTGAATGTCTTTGAAAGGGCTCTGCAGTATGCGGATCAGGGCTATGAGCTACAGATTCAAAGTCCGTGCTTTGCATATTTTCTGATTATGAAATTGGATGAGAAAAAGAAGATAATGCCGAGACATGACTTAAACTGGGGAAGTAATCTTTTTCACAATCGTGCTGTTTCTCATCAGAAGCAATCATTTATTGAAAGCTTAAATAGAGCCAGAAGAAGAAAACAAGCATATACCATTTTGAAAAAAAATAAATTAATAAATAAAAAAATAAATGAATAAAATAAAACACCTGTTGAAATTTTTTCAGAAACGAATATTCCAGTCAGAAAGCTCTTGTTACAGAGAATAAAAACTACTCTTTTTATTATTACTTTATCTCCAGTTGCCTTTTTTTCTCTCCTGTCGATTTCAAAGCACTAAGAATTTGTCTTCGTGCACCTACTGCAGCAACCTTATGAAGTTGTATATCTTGTTTATGAAAAAAAGAACGAACAAAAAAATTGTTGCTGATTTTGCCAGAAATACGTACTAAAATTTTAGGTTCTTAGCAGTGAGCGATTACCTAGCATATGTGCGAGACGAAAATGGAGAACTTTTAATATCTTGCAGAGTATCTCACGCAGCCAAGGCGTACGAAGGCTGCGACCGTTCGTTCAAGGCGGTGTTTGCCGAACCCAAACGGCAGGCACCGAGGGACAACCCGTTTCCTGACCGCTTCTCTTCGGCGTCTGGCTCGGGTGGAGGGATGCCTGGCGGGGGAGTGTTCGACAATGCGTACACTCCTTTCAACAGTCGTGAGTACCGTACATAGTTTTTTGATGTTATGGTGCTGTCATGGTAATTGTATTTTATATAAACATTCTATGTTTCTCATCACATTAAAAGGGCGAGTGACTTTTGTTTCCATACTATAGGGAAAAAACAGTATGTAGTAGGGTCTCATGTGTGCCAGTTTCTCAATCATCTGTGATGCATTATTTTCCGTGACAGGTGAACCGTGTTCGTGAGAAGCGAGATTATCTCGGGCAGAGTGGACATTCCTTGCTGAAAGAAGTCTGTTAGCATCAGATATAGGCCTTAGTTTGAGGGAGAAATTTCTGATAATGTACTTGTGGAATACAGAATGGTATGGAAGTACAGAAGTAAATTACTGACTTCAAGAAAACTGGAAAAGAAGAAGATTAAGACTTTTGAGGTGTGATGTGGCCGAAAGGTTGCAGAAATTTTATGGACCAACAAGATAAGAAATGAGGTGGTCCTCTGCAAAATCTACTAGGAAATGAATGTCTGTGAAAAGCTCGCAAAAAGAGACCGGACGATAGGACACGAGCTGAGACATTGAGGAATAACTTCTGTGATGCTGGAGGGAGCTGTACAAGGTAAAGACTGTGTCAGAAAACAGCAAATAATTGAGGTTGTCCTCCGCAAGTGCTGCTCTGAAATGAAGAAGTTGACACAGAATAGGAAATGGTGCCAGGCTGTATCAAAACAGTCAAAGGACTGATGATCCGGGGAATAAAAAGTTATTTGTTGACTTCAATAGCCCAGAAAGGGAGACAGTTGTGTTGTCAAGAATTGTATTGCGGAGGTTTGAACGACAGCTGCAGTTTAGAGTCTTGTCAACTGAGAAATGTGCACGAGGATTTGAAATTGGCGAAGATGACAGAGAGAAAGTAAAGAGTGGAAAAGCCAAAAGGTAATGAGAATTGACATGTATGAAGTTCTACAGTATGTTTTCCTCAGGTTTCACAAATTGTGTGGTGGCTAACAGAAGAGATAACTGCAAGTATTGTGTTTGTCAAGTGTCCAAATTCCTTTCTAACAGCAGTAAAATGAGCAAAATGGTTTGGCTTCCACATTTGTGTCACAGTTCACAGATAAAAGCAATTGTTTAATTGATTGCATAATTATTAGTGGAGAGGCATGAGATTTTTGTCCAAATACCGAAACAAAAGTATTGGTCTCGTACTGTGTTACTTTGGAAGCCTGTAAAATGCTACCATATGTTTTCATCAAAGGAGACCACTGTCTTTCAGAACAGGTTTTGTGTGTGTGTGTGTGTGTGTGTGTGTGTGTGTGTGTGTGTGTGTGTGTGAGTATACATTCTTTAACTTGCCTTAAAATTTTATTTTGAGCTGACTATTCTTTTTTGTCCTCCTTAGTTAATGCCACAGATGTGTTTTCACGTGTTAGGGCAGGGACAGCCATTACTTTAAAAAGTTTCAACTTTTTATCTGCTTATGCCTTGTCGCCCAGTGTTGTGTATTTGAAACTCATTTATCATTTACTTTGTTTTCATATTTGTATTTAATATTGCAGCCTAACAGCTGAAAATGTGACACCTGTTCTATTGATTGTTTGAGTACTACGCTGCAGAGTGTTGCAAATTTCCCTTTGGAAGACATTTCTTTGAATTTTTTTTTACCAAAATGATAATTGTTATGCATTTGGTTTAGGTGATGTGTTGCAAACTGGAGGTCATTTTCTGACTTCCGAATAATTATACGATAATCGGCAAAGAGCAGAATGTGTGTGTGTGTGTGTGTGTCCTGATATTAATCTGATACCTTTTGCTTGACAGTGCTGTATAAATTTGTTAAATTTAGAGGTGAAAGGCTACACTCTTATTGTACTCACTATTGACCTTTATTGTACCTGTCTTATCCTTCACTGTATTCTTCATAATTTCTGTGTGTTGACACAATTTCTGTGTTACTGGCAGTAAATGTCTCCTTTATCCTGATTCCTCCACGATGTCAGTGTCTTCAAAAGAAGTCACAAGATGAGCACCAAACAAAGTAGATCTAGTGTAACAAAATGAAGTTAAATAAAGCAGGTGACACTGAGGGAATTAGACTGGAAAATGAGAACGAAATAACCGTCAGTGACAAAAGTGGATAAAAATGCAGACTGGTAATAGTAAGAAAAGTTTATTGCTGAATTGTTAGGGTAAATGGGGGTTTGGGTCCCCACATCCCATTTTCCAGTTTCTTTAAGCACTGGCATTTTCCATTTTATCCTCAGATATAACCCTCAGAGTTGCAGCTTCCTGCTGTTATCAATGTACCAACGGAGAATGTGCAGCGGTGCTGTAATTTCTGAACACTGCTACATCACTTCACAGGACCTGTCTCTTCTGTGCTGGCACTTGTCGGTTTGTTGTTCTGAGTTACTCTCTGTAGACCTGCGTACAAGGGAACGTGATATTGGTGCAGCCTGGCAGCATAGATCACATTCTGGGAGAGTGGTGTGTAGAACACAGGTGCAGCCTTCACTGAAAGTACAACAGGAAGTCTCATTTCCTTGTCAATAGACGATTGTTATCCAAAACGTGCATTGGTCTCTGCCATCTGAGATAGACTGTATGGCCTCAGGAGAACAGGAGTAACCAACATTTTTTTCCGGACACAGTGTCTCATCGGCATTTCGAGTAATGAGCGGGCTGCCAAACTAACTAAAGAAGTATAGGGGATAAATCCCAGACTCTTACGGTCATCGTGAGAGAGGACGCATTGGTGAGGTCCTCGATACGCTCGAGAGCACCGAGATTAACATTGTTGTCAATAACACGTGTATTAGGCAGCAATACGAGATCGTGTTCCAAAGCACTGCCCCACGACCAGGCCGGCTCGTGCCCTCTCGCAGTATTGTCGGCACGCTAGTGTCCACTACGTCACAGGCGGCGGTCGACTGTGGAATCTGGCAGCCTCCAGCTCTGCGTATCGATCTCCAAAGTGCTCCAGTGGATGTTGAAGATTTGCACTCGGGAGTTTCACTCCCGGTCCACTCGAAGTACTCGGTGCCACGCAGGGGTCGGCTCTCGGTCCCCGTTTAGGAAGTGGGAGCCGGCAGCATCACTGCTTGCCACAGGGATGAGACGGGCAGCATCAGTACCCACCCACTCGAAGGCAGATGACAGACAATGTCAGTCACACAGGTGGAGCCTCTGGCATGCCTACAGGGTGGTGGTGGTGGTGGTGGTGGTGGTGGGCGGGGGGTGTCGTCGTTGGCGTCACACAGTCAGAAATCGGCACTTGTCAATCGAACATTTGTTGAAACATGTGGGGTATTTGTGTTGTGTTCCCTGTGCACTCTGTGGTGGCGGGTGTGTCAAGGTTTCCCTCACTGTCTCCTCTCTTAGCGACTTCAGACTTTTGCAACTTCATCTTTCAGAGGTTCTTCATGTTCTTCCTTGCATTCGTTACAAAACTCTACTTTGTAACTAGTATGACAGTATCTCTCGGCTTCCACGATGTCAGTACGCTCTGCTCGCAGACTCGGACACTAGATCGTTCCCCCGTGGTGCGATACCTCACGTTTGCCACTGTTCGTTCGGCAGTTACCTGTACCTCGCACTGTATTGATCGTTGACACAGGTGGTTCCCCTTCTGGCAGTTGCGAAGGTAGAACTTGTATGAATTTTTAGTGTCTGTGAGGGATACTATCCAGTGGCACGGCAGAAGCAGTGGGGATGGAAATATTTGAAGTACGTATACTCGTGCAGTGCCGTATCCTGAAGAAATAGAGAAAGAAATGGCAAGGTATACAAAATCAAATAAGCTACAGACCATCGAGCTCACCACCGAGGTCTCGGCAGACTTTGCTACGGAGCTTCGAGAAGGAAAGATATTGCCTTATGCTGCTGCACTGTGGGACGTACCGAAATAACGTGTTAATTTCTGCTACCGTGATAAGTACCCCTGCAGCGCTTATGTGAGAAACTTTAACAGTTCGCCACATCGTCTGAGATTGTACGGCTACCCGAGATGTGCAATCTCAATTCGACTTAGGACAGCATCTGTCAGAGGTACTAGCACATCTACAAGCTGTGCACTACACTGCCTATGAAGTAATGGATGCTACAGCAAGATCTGAAGGCAGTATCGATATGTCAGTTTAGGGGGTAGAAATGAGAGGGTGTTCCTCTGACTGTAGATTTGACAATGAGGCACCATCTGACCCATTCTTCACTCCTGAACCTACAGTGGACAACAAAATGTCTGTATTTCAGTCTCTGAGCGTAAGATACTAACTACATAGACTAGGCTGCCATTTTAACTTTTCTGTAGTGAACTTGATTTCATTTTTGATAGTTAGAATTTTAGTAGGCTAGTTACCCACTCATGTACCTAGAACAAAACATATGATCATTTTTTTACTATTAAATGAAGAGAGGGAACAAAAGATGTATACCTACCCCTTTGGACACCTAAAGAGAATCGGGAGTCTAACAATTGTGTAGCCGATGCCTTTTATATTTATAATAGCTGTCTTCATTGTGATCTTGTTTCGTGAAGTGTTCAACGACAATCTGTCACAGTTTCAGTGCATATGTTTGGCAAGTAGATTTGAACCGGCTGTCCTACTGAGGCTGCAGTGAAAGTGTCTAATCTTAATAACAAACATCAAAACGGTAATGCACGCTTTATAAAGTGCAGAAAGGAATTAGACATTGGCTGTCAGTGGGCACAGACTGAAATCAATGGGGAAAATTGAAAATTTGTGCCAGACTGGGATTTGAACCTGGGTCTCCCGCTTACAAGGCAGTGGCATTGAATTCGTAATAGCTGCTGGATTAAAAAGTGGTGACTATTCTTTCAGGCATATCTGAAAGACCAGGCATCACATATATACTCCATAAACTGTCCACCGGTGACTGTCGCATTCGACACACGCCACGCTCTAGTACGAACCGGCCGATTCGAAAGTAGTCACCGTACGTAAGTAGTGCAACTGTGACAGACGGTTAATAAATGCTTTGTGAAATATTAAACAGGTTGCTGCTAATGTGTCAATGGAATATTAAAACTGAAAAAAATGGAAAAATTATCTTGTTCGGTTACCTGTGGAGGTAGAGGTGGTACAGCTACACTCCGGAACTATCCACCTCTGCCACTGCGCCAGTAAAAATTGTGAACTGTGTGTCTTCTAGGAAATGTTCAGCATCCAGAGAGCTGTTAACATTCTATAAAGTGAACTGTCGACGAGCTTTCACAGTTAACCGACCCCGGGACTGTTCTTTCGCAGGAGGGGTACCGCACGAAGGCTCGGGGAAGGTGACGCTGCGCGTGATCGCGCCCGGCAGCCTGACGCAGGACCAGCTGTGGCGGCTGTTCGACCTGGTGCCGGGCCTCGACTACCTGCAGTGCGACCCCAAGCTCTGGATGGTGAGCCTCCCGCACTTCTCACTGATATTGCTGTGCATCTGCTTTCTCGTTTCACATAAATATTTTCGTTTAAGCACAGTGGTGGAGTGTTCTTGTTGGAATAGCAATAATGGAAGCAGTAAAGGTAACAATTCATACTGTGGACTGAGGCAATCGCTGCTGCTGAAAAAGACTAGTAGAGGTGTCCCAATAGGATGGATGCGTTGGATATAGGGCAACGTGTGTGTGCGCGCGCAACAACAACCACCACCATGACACTGACACAGAATAGTGAATAGTAAAGCATATTACTCAACTTCGGTAATGCTGGTTACAGCAGTTGTAGGATGCTGTAATAGTCTACCTGTCCTGTGTTTGGTACAATTCTATGAACACAAAGTAAATGATGTTTTCTGCACTAAAGTCAAAACAAAAGTGATATTCTGTCTTGCTGTACTATTTGAAGAACAGCTCCAAACTAATGTATTCAGTTAAATTTCTGGGCAGATGGTGTCTGTCCACATACTGTCTGTCTATCGGCCACTGTGTCTGTCTCACTCGACTGGAAGACGCGACAAATTTTCTGCAGTATCTTCCTACCGAGGCTCACACTGACTTACAACTTGCGACGGATAACTTCTGCTCGTGCACGGTTATGCAAGTGTGCACCTCTCTTCCTGGTGGCACTGCCACCCCAGGGCGCGTGATTCGTGTGGGCAGCGTGATCGATTTTCGTGTGGTGATATTCCTGTTGCGGACAGACGTTGACGGTACATCTGGTACCGGCTCTCGCAATCTATTCTTGTGTGGAATCTCGGTACACCAAAATTCATTGTACGATTGAGGTGTGGTATGGTGAGTAGGCGTGTAAGTAGAGATTTCTGTATGGAAGGGGATGCTCAGATTGGATTTGCTGCTGTATAATCCATTTTTTTAGGAGGAGATCCACAAAATAGCTATAGCCTCTTGCTGTGAATGTAGCGTTCCTTTGTCTTTCGGAGTTTAGATTTCTTTAGAGCCACGGATATTAAATATTCTGTTCGCCTTCAGTAGCTTAGTAGGCCGTGATGCAGCAATCTGACATCTTCACCAGATTATGCATTATATGCTGGAAGTCAGTGACACAAATCAAACTTTGCTTTTCTGGAATAAACATACTGATGCTGCTCATAAATATGTGTCGTGTATTCTTCAAAACCGAGATAGTAATTATCATATAACAAATATTTTAATCACGTGACTGGTTTCGTAGATAGCCCTGCCTTTGGTGGGAAAAGTTATGCTTGAGACCGGACTGCAGTAGATGGTGGTACGAAGACGTGTGGGTCAGTTCTTGCTTCTAGGTCATATTACAGGGATATGAGCCATGAGGCATAAGGTTGGGAGCAGGAGTCGTGTAAGGATGGACGAGGATATTGTGTAGGTTTGGTGGGCAGTGGAATACCACTCTAGGATGGCTGGGTAGGATAGTGAGTTGAACATTTCTAATTCCGTGGCACAATGAGAGGTAGTTGAAACCCTGGCGGAGAACGTGGTTCGGTTGCTCCAGTCCTGGGTGATACTGAGTCACGAGGGGGTGCTCCTCTGTGGTGGGACTTCGGAAGGTGGTGGATGACGGGAGAGAGAAATCGTGGGAGATCTGTTTCTGTACAAGGCTGGGAAGGTAATTATGGTCTGTGAAGTCCTCAGTATATTTTGAGAGGGCCTGCTTGTCACTACAGATGTGATGGCCGTGGGTGGCCAGGCTGTGTGGAAGGGACTTCTTGGTATGGAATGGGTGGCAGATGTCAAAGTGGAGCTATTGCTGGTGGGTGACAGTTTGATATGGTCAGAGCCACTGATGGAGGTCAACCTCAAGGGAGGAGAGTCAGGTGAAGCGAATAGGATCGATGGTCTTGAGGTTGTGGAGGAATGTGGATAGGGTGTCGTCGCCCTTGATCCAGATCACAAAGATGTTATCACTGAATCTGAACCAGGTCAAAGATCTAATATTCTGGGTGGTTAGTAAAAATTCCTGTAGCTGACACATGAATAGGTTTGTAGGTGATGCATTCAAAGGAGAAGTGTTTGTGGGTGAGGATATAATGAGTGACTAGGAAGGAGATTGTAAGTTTGTGATCTGTCAGGTGACGGGGAAAGGTAGTGTTCGGTAGCGGCAAGGCCACAGACATTAGGGAAGTTACTGCAAAGGGAAGTTTTATCAGTAGTGCCGAGCAGGGCACTGTGTGGTAAAGGAACGGGAACTGTGGGAAGTCGATGAAGCGAGGGGTTGATGTCTTCTATATAGGAGGGTAGGTTGCTGGTAATAAGCTGAGGGTGCTGCTCTAAGAGAGCAGATTCTCTTTGTGGGAGGACAGTAATGAGCCACATAGGAGTATCCTGGTTGGTTGGGTTTAAGGACATTAGGAAGCGTGTAGAAGGTACGAGTGCGGGGAGTGTAGGGATGAGGAGAGGTTCTAGTATGGGCCTAAGGGTTTGAGGAGAAACTGGGGATCCTGCTGTATTTCTGGAATGGGGTTTGTAGGTGGACAAATCGTCCTTTTTGCAGTTCAAAACAAACGATAGAGCATTTGTCAGCAGGTACGATTATAAGGTTGGGTCTGTTTTTAGGTGGTGGATTGCAGTTCCTTTCACAGATGTAAGGTTAGCTTGCCTGTTGAGGGGTTTGGGGAATGATGGTGAGACAAGGTTCAAGGTTAAGAAATTCTGAAAAGTTAACAGAAGGTGATTTGGGGGCAGTGGATGAGGATCACAATTGGATGGAGGAGTGAACAGAGTCGGGCAGGTTTCCACATTGGTCTTTGATCGAGTCTAATCGATAGGGTTGAGGTGAAAAAGTGCTTCCACTGTAGGGACCAGGAGCAGGAAAGAAGGTTTTTAACAAATCCAGTTAACCGCTCTCAGGCGAACTTTTAATCTCCAGGGTGATTTATCACCTCTTTTAGGTGACAATGTCTCTATAGCAGATCGGGTTTTAAGTTTTATTCACGCAAGCGGCTTTTAGGTCCATTTAATTTTATTACATCACCCTCTTTTGAGCTGTATCTTTTAATTAGTTTTGTGTTGTAATTCGCCTCATCCTAATCTTTTAGGCTTGAGGTTTTAATGTGTTGCAGAGTGGCTGGCTCATCCTTTTATTTCGTGATCAGCCAGCCACGATCCTCTGCTGTACAGTTTTAATTCTTTCTGCCTTTCTTCTCTATGTTGTTTTTGTTGCTGTGCTCCGTTTTCCATGTTGCTTTATTATTGACCTTGGGGCTTTTCTTCCCCCGGAATTTTTCTTTTAGTGCTTCGAATGACTAATGGATGGTTTCCCTGTGCTCTGTGTGTTTCTGAAACAAGGGACCGATGACCTTTGCAGTTTGGTCCCTTTAATCTGTAAACCAACCAACAAATCCAGTGTGATTGAATTTGGGAGTGGGGCAAAAGGTAAGGCCTTTGAAAAGGACTGATACTTCTGCGGAACTGAGACTTTTGGAGGAAAGGTTCATAAGTGTGTTTTGGGTTACATTATAGATTCCGATTGATGGTGGGTGAGAGTTTTTGAGGATGGTATACATGTAATAGGTCTGAGAGGTGGGGTTTGTCAGCTGTGAGGGGACGTGGGGAAGGTTTGGAGACCGTTGTAGAGGTGGTGGATAGTGGAAGTTCAAGATGGTAGTAGGAAGTGAACAGATTGGAAAGTTTTTTGAGGTGGCGATGCGCGTAGTTCCTGGAGACAAGAATTTCAGTGTGGGAGATGGGATCCAGGAATTTGGGATTGCAAAGCAGGAGAATTTTATGGATGAAGAGGAGTTATATAAGAAGGTTTGTACCGGACTTACACAGTTTTGCAGGATGATTATGGTAAGGATTAAGAATTGGTGCATTCTGAACAGATTAAGTTTATTGTGGAAGGAGGGGTTGCAGCTGTAAGTGGATGATTTGATGGCAAGGCCATTTGGGGGATTCCATGAGCAAAGCAACAATGCAGGAACAGTATTTGGGATTGGGCTGTGACTGAGGATAAGAAAACTTTTCCGTATTGGTGCAGATGGAAGGAGCAAGGGTCGATGATGGAGGATAAAAATGCATAAAATGACAGAAATAATGTAGAAATATGTGCGAAAAAATTCGTAAAAATACACAGGAAAAATCACAAAAAGGGTGGAATGGATGAAGCACAAGCAGATTAAAGATAAAAGGAAATTAAAAAAATTATAATGTAGATTGCAACTTGGTGGGTGGATATGTATGAAGAAGGGGGGACAGCAGATATGATTAGATTAGTTGAAGTTAGTATACATGAACTGTAGTAAGAGAACAGAAAAAGTTGTGTGTGTGGGGAGGGGGGGGGGGGGGGCCTTGGTAGGATGAGGTAAAAGTTTGTGTGGCACAGAAAACCTGCGAAAATACCCAAGAGTGACACAGGAAGTGTGTTCAAAATGAAGATCTAGGATTACTGATATCGGCTGGAGTAATGTGGTACAAGAGATGCTGCACCAACAATCAGCGTGGTCATGTAGCTGTGTGTTATGCAGGGATGAGACGGTAGATACTTTGTGGTTCGCAAGTCAGAGCTTGTGGTACAGTTTGGAATGCAACATGTAAGACACAGGAAAGAAGAGGAAAGAAAAGTAATGCATTAGAAAATAGTAATAAAGAAAAACAACACTGGGCTACGGGATGGGAGAAAAGCTGTTAGGCAAAATCAAAGTGGAAAATTCAGTATGGAATAATGAAAGGGGTAGATCACCACTCACCATATAGTGGAGATGCAAGTCTGTGAAGATGTCTCTTCCATACATGCAGTTACATACTATACATGATATTCTTATCTCTCACTTTCATTAAACAGTTGCTTGACACATTTCAACTGCACCATCCTCAGAAATTCACTGCTAAGTTTTTTTCTAGTATACGAAGACAGTAAAACTCTCAGCTTTCTCCCAAATCCATAGAATGGTCATACAGAACACACCTAACAAAGAGTGAGCTACAGTATAATGTTTCGCACGACGTGTGGCCCGCGATAGTAAGTGAAATTGCTGTCGAAAGTATGTGACAGACTAAAAGTGTGCGTCTGACTGGGACGTCGACCCGGGTCCTAAACCTTCCGTGGGAACTGCTCTGCAAACTCGGCGATACGAGTGCGACTCGCAACGTGTTTGGGGACGTGCTGCCAATTACTGGTGGCGGTTTCTCATTCCGCAGGGTAAACAGCAGGCTACGGCAGTGTACAACTCTGCGCAGGCAGCCGCCTACGCCCTGGACCGTCTCCACGGCTTCGAGTACCCGCCCGGCTACCGACTCATAGTGAAGATGGATCCTGACCGTCCCCTGTAAGTACGGCTGCAGATTCACCAGATTATTATTATTATTATTATTATTATTATTATTATTATTATTATTATTAATTTTTTTTCATGCTCTATTAGTAACTGCTCCAAATTACATTTCAGTGTTCATATTGGGGGCTGCTAGTGCCACCCATTTCGGCTGCTTTCATGCTGTGTCAACAGTCCCACTTGAGTAAGCCATGTGACAGGGTATGGCAGAAAGTATCTTGCTAAAATATTATGACACAGGATCAAAAGCTAATGCACAAAAATTGTTTTGTGATACTTTTAAAGTGTAGGAATCTTCCATTTCCTTGGGGATAGTTCATTGTACGGCTTGCATCTGACTGTGCATTTCTCTGTATAAGTAACAAATTCTGCTGTGTGATGCTCGTAGTAGTTTAAGTGTGCTCTCGCACTCTGACCCTTGCCACCATTTCTTGAATATTTTGGCACCTGCCATTCGGATGTTCTTAAAGTTGAGTTTTTTGGGCTTAGTATTGTGTATTGTACTGTGGAAAATACAGATTCCCTCTGTTGACACCCACAAATGTGTCCCTTACACTTATGCACATCCACTATGAAGTTTTGTCTTTCAGTTACATGTTATGACAGAGTGCTCAGGATACTAGAAGTGAGATTTGAATTCTGTTCCAGGCATTGACACTTACTTTTATAATGTTATCTTGTCTAATGACCCTGACTGGCACGTTCAAAACACATCAGTTGTGTGAAACCTGATTCACACTTTTCTCAAGTGACATTGCTGTTCGTGTGTTTATTAATGACGTTGTAGACAATGCTAGCAGTAACCTCAGACTTTTTGCAGATGATGCCATTATCTATAATGCAGTACTGTGTGTAAGAAGTTATTTAAATATTCAGTCATATCTTGATAAGGTTTCAAAGTGATTCATAGGTAGGCAGTTTAGTTTAAATGTTCAGAAATGTAAAACTGTTCACTTCACACACCGTAAAAATATTGTATCGTACGACTAGAGTATCGGTGGGCCAGAGTTGACTGACGGTCACGAGTTTGTTTGTCCCGTGGAATAGTGTCACTTAGATATTGAAGAAACTGACCTGGCACACACTTGAAGATATGTGGAAACTATCCTGAGAAAGCCTGGCTACAAATTTCCAAGAATTGGCTTTAAGTGAGGAATCTAAAACGTGCTACGAAGCCCTAGATACGACTTCCTTAGCGATTGCGAGGACAATATTGGACTAAATACGGGGCACACAGAGGTATTTAAGCATTCGTTATCCCTGCACTCTACACATAACTGGAACAGGGAGGTGCCCTAATAACTGATTCAGTGGGCAGTACCCTCTGTCACGCACTTCATATCAGTTTATGGAGCACAGATGTAGATTTAGATGTTGTACTCGAGTGTTTTTTACATTGTAACCCTAATTTTGCTGTGTGATTAATATTTAGGTTAAGTGTGTTGGTAAATACAAGTCTTCAAAATTGGAAAAGTGACTTGTAAGCTTCAGGTCAAAACAAACTGCTGCGAGTTCGGCATAACGGCACGCTCGATCTGCTGTTAGCAGTTTAGCTACAGAAGACTAGTGAACTGATGTGAAATGTGTCGTCCCGTTCCCACTATACGTAACACAACTTTAGGTTAGTGTCAGATGTGGTGAAATCGGCTGTGGCAGCACGTGTAATGTGAGCTAAGTTATGCTGTGGCTGTGTCGTCTCTGCCCGTACTCGGAATGCTTTTCAGACCTGTGAGGCAGGCATATCTTTTCCAAATGGCACATGTAATGTTGACAGAGAACTTGATTATTTTAGTGGGGGCACTAAAATGCGGATGTCACAAAGCACAGAACACCCTGGAGGTCTGGCAGGCCTCATATACCCTGACTGCCTGCTGTCTGAAGGGTTTCTGTATCTCACGGTCAGAGCTGAGGTAGAATCAAGGTATAGTAAGTAGTTTTGACATCGTTGCCTTCTGTGAGATAAGACGTATACCTCTTTCAGACTCAAAATATTAAAATTAAATTTTCTTAGTAGTTTTCTTGTTTTCATTAGATTATTTGACATACATTGAGACAGAACAATGTGAAAAACAAATCTTACACACATTAATTGAAAACGTGTGGGATGGTTTCAAATGGCCGGCCGAGGTGGCAGAGCGGTTCTAGGCGCTTCAGTCTGGAACCGCATGACCGCTACGGTCGCAGGTTCGAATCTTGCCTCGGGCATGGATGTGTGTGATGTCCTTAGGTTAGTTAGGTTTAAGTAGTTGTAAGTTCTAGGGGACTGATGACCTCAGATGTTAAGTCCCATAGTGCTCAGAGCCATTTGTACCATGATTTCAAATGTAGCCACTGTGCATGAAATATCATTAAATTTTTTTTTTTTTTTTTTTTTTTTTTTTTTTTTTTTTTTTTTTTTTTTACATCCATCCGACTGATTTCGGCCATTCACTTATGTACGAGGGTGGTTTGAAAAGTTCTCAGAATCACCACCAGAGGTCGGCACTGATGTTCATTAGACTGTTGCCTGTAAACACGTGCCACATCAGTGCTCTTGGAAGAGAGCTGTGGCGGTGACGTGGCTCTGTTGTTGTTCCCGCGTAGTGATTTGCGAAGATGGAAAAAAATAGAGATTCGGGCAGTGATTAAGAACTTCGTAAAGAAAGGTATGAAAGCAAAGGACATTCTTGCTGATTTCCAGAATGCACTGGGCGACTCTGCTCCTTCATATTCAACTATTGCCAAATGGACAAATGAATTTAAATTTGGTCGGGAGAGTTTAGATGATGATTCGTGCAGTGGGCGGCCGAGGTGTCATTAGTACAGAATTAATTCCAAAAGTGCACAAAATGGTCACGGAGGATCACCGATTGAAAGTGTGTGAAATTGCTCATTCTTGCCAGAGCTCATCTGAAACGGTATAAGACATTTTAATTGAAGAATTAGAAATGGAAAAAATTATCTGGAAGATGGGTGCCACGATTCTTGACGCTGGATCGAAAACTCACGAGAATGGACATATCGGAACAATGTTTGGCCATTTTAGGAGAAACGAAAAAGATTTTTTGCATCAGTTTGTGAGCGCAGATAAAACTTTGGTGTACTACTATACCCCAGAGACAAAACAATCCGCTAACAAAGAAAGCGAAGACAATTCCTTTGACGGGAAAGGTCATGGCATCACTGTTGTGGGATGCGAAGAGGATTCTGTTTGTAGATTATCTCCCCACTGGGCAGACAATTACTGAAAGATACCATGCTAACCTTCTGGACAAATTGCAACGAAAGATGCATGAAAAAAGGCCAGGTTTAGGAAGGAAGAAACTCATTTTCCATCAAGACAATGCACACCTGCACACATGTGCCACCACCGTGGCAAAATTACACGAGCTAAGATATGAATTGTTACCACACCCACCTAATTCACCTGATATGGCTCTGTTAGACACCCATCTTTTCCCAAAACTGAAAATTTTTCACGGTGGATGAAGATTCGGAGTTGACATATGCTTTGCATGTCTGGAGGAAACTCATTTTTGAGATGGGATCGAGACACGGGAACATTGTTGGACCGAGTGCATTAATCTACAAGGAGACTACATTGAAAAATAAAAAGTTTGTCATGCAAGTACTATTTTCTATTCCGTTCTGAGAATTTTTCAAACCACCCTTGCAATAAAATGGAACACCTACAGCCATCCTTACGATGTTATTTATTATGTGGCTACCAGCTTCAGTGCACCATCTTCAATCCTTGACTGACGTTGAGGCAGTTAACTCCAGTTGGTGTTTCACAGTTGGCGACAAGTCACTATCGTTACAGGTAGTCTGCGAAAATCGGTTCATAGATGTCGGCTACTGAGGAATCGTGAGTACGATTAAAGTTAACCCCCTCGGCATCAGTTAAGGCCTGAAGGTGGTGTACTGAAGCACCGAATCCGCCAGCCATATAATAAATATCGTAAGGACTACTGTAGGTGTTCCATTTTATTACGGTTGTTAATTTTTGTGATAAGGTAAAGTGCAGTTCCTTTCTGCAATTAGACATAGGGCTACTTGACAGAGAGCACACTTCTGGCTGGTACTGTGAGGTTCTTTCTTTCTGCTACAGTGTACACAGTGCAGTCAGGTGCCACGTATTGGTAGATGCTTTGCTTCTGTTGTATGTTTTCCAACATGAACAAAATTTTTACATTTTTGCTAATGCTTTTTTGCTCTAACTCTCTGAAGTAATGCAAGACAACATTAATTTTTTCATTCAAAAATCGAGATCACTGTCTTCGGCTAACGTGACATCTCCACTTTAACTCCTGCTGACAATCTGAGTCGGCATCAAAAGAAATGCCTTCCGAAAGGTGTACCAGAATTTCCTCTGCCTTTATTCTGTGAGAGTGTATCGTGTGTAACTGGAAATAAAACAACTTGTCACAGCTATGCTTGAGTCACAGTGGTTTTGAAAGGAAACATCACAATAATTACGAAAAAAAGTACATAAATAATAATATTATCTCGGTATACAGCGTATAATTAGAACAACAGTTTTCTGCGCCTAACCTGTGCGCAAAATGTGTGCTGTAGAGACAAATTCGATCACAATTTGAAAACAAAAATCATTGGGGACTGCATACAAAAATGGCTCCTACATTTGCTTGTCTAACTGTTAAGATTTGAAACATGTGAAGTAGATCGAGCTGCAGCTGCCATAGGGCAGTGTATACTAGAGACGGGTTACACATGCAGCTACTGTGCGTATCTTGTAACAGCTGCTTTGCTCTTTGCTCCCTGGTACCATGTTCTCCAGAATTCGTACACATGATTTGCATTAAAAAAGTCACCATTCTTTTTAAATGATAATATGGTTTGTTTTCCACTGTCATTGTTAAATCAGAAAAGTAACATTCATATGTGTCCTTGCTTCAGTTCTAGACTATTTCTCATATTTTCATCATATATATCCTACACAAAAGATGTTGGCCTCCCAGTACCAGCAGAGAATTTGTAAGTGTAACAACTTCAGTCTGATAACTTATTAACACACTCAGGAATGTATCCATAAATAAATGTTCATTTCATCACAGTTTCTCATTATGCCTCGAATACACCTCATCGTTAATAACCTGACATGAATTTTTTTTTCTGCAATATTGTGTCAAATTTATAAAGAGCTTTCCAGATTGAGCCCACTTATCAGTGCGACATTGCACTCCCTCTGACCTGGATGCATGCAGTGATTCAGTTGGCAAGGATTTCACAAACCTGTTGTCTCTCCTGAGGTAAGCTGGCCCAAAACTGTCCTAACAGCCCCTCGATCTCAGATACTGACACTGGAACGGAGCTGATGTCAGAGCTGGTTCCACACATGTCCTGTTCGGGACAGTTTTGACAATCTCACATGCCACGGGAGTGCTTAGACATCGAGCAGGCAGTTCGTACACAGTGTCCTAAGTGTATATGAGCTTAGTTGTGTATGAAAAATGGCACTAAAATATTTTCTCACGAGAGGGAACATAAGAGGACAAATCAGAAAGTCTTTGCCCCCTATTCTCTCTCTCTTCTTCTTCTTCTTCTTCTTCTTCTTCTTCTCCTCCTCTCTCTTTTTTTTAAGCAAAATTATGGTTATAAATGCGAAGTTAACATATCCAATGGCAACATTAGACCTTTATCGGTTCGTGCCAGTCTTATCTGCCGGTAGCTCTACCACACGGCGCTGCTGTCAGTTGTTAAAATGTGGCGGTTGTCCTTCATGCATCCGTGGTGTTAGATCAGTGAAGTGCGAGTCATTTTCTATGGAGCGAGGGGTAAATGCATTTTGAGGTTGACAGTGAGATGCAGCCCACGTACGGGGAAAATTGCCTCGCTTTGAGTGGGGTGGTGGTGGTGGTGGTGGTGGTGGTGGTGGTGGTGGTGGTGTGTCTGACAAAGGCCGTGATGTTTTGCATGGCAGTGAGGGGTCGGGCACGCCGTATTCGTCACTGACCGATGACGTTTTCCGTGTGGCTGTGACGGTGAAAACAGATTGTGTGTGCACGTCGTGGCCATTTCCCGGGAGCTCGGCGTATCGTACGGGAGTGCTTTCCACACCGTTGATGGGTCCTCGGGGTAGGTTCGTGTCAGTGGTTGCTCGAGCAGTCTGATGATACGATGAAAGGCGAGCGAATCGTGTCTTCACTGAATCGTCTGGAACAGTACTCCGAGGAGGATGAAGTTTACCGGACCGCACTGTTACCGGTGACGAAACGTGGATACTGCATTTCGCACCGGAATCTGAGCGGCGGAGCAGGTTGTGGAAATGTCCGGGTTCACTAGTGACAAAAAAAATTTGTTCAGTGCCATCTGTTGAAAAATTGATGTTAATGGCTCTGTGGGATAGACAAGGACTGCTCCTGCCGGATTTCCTGCCACGAGGTGCAGCCGGACAAATTCTACCGCAGAGGCTTCTCAAATTTAGTACTGCTGTGGAACAAATGTGTGAACCAGTCTGTGTGAAAAATAGTGTAAGCTACATAGTATAGGATGTGTATTTGCCATTATCTGTACATGCCTTACTTTGGCTAGTAAAAAACAGGGGGAAAGACTTTCCAATTTGCCCTCTTACGACACAGAGTGTCGGAGACGTACTGCTGTGCCGTCGGAGTGCCCTCAATCGCTACCAGCTGTGACCTGGTGTTGTACCTGATGGCTCCCCGTACCGTAACACCAGGAGTAACACTGCTGTGCCTTTCCAGCACATGGAAGAATGGAACTTCTTCCCAGGTCACCACTATACTCACTGATGACGGTCATCCGGGATATTTCAAAACTTATTGATTGGCGACTCCGTGGAGTGTCCTGTGCACCACGACCAGGTAATGGATATACTTAGGAGAGACAGCATTGGTCGTATTTTTTTGTTTTATTAACCACAAAATCGATTTTCGGTCACTTAGTGACCGTCCTCAGTGCTGTAATATACAATTTAAATTGGTAGGCACTGGTGTCAACATGCTTAGAGCGATCACATAAACTGAGGCCTCAGTTTATGTGATCGCTCTAAGCATGTTGACACCAGTGCCTACCAATTTAAACTGTATATTACAGCACTGAGGACGGTCACTAAGTGACCGAAAATCGATTTTGCGGTTAATAAAACAAAAAAAAAATACGACCAATGCTGTCTCTCCTTCTAAGTATTTCAAAACTGTTTCGTCGTTGACACTGTTCGTCAGTAGTCTGTTTACCGGTCGTGGCACCACTCCGAATACAGCCATTTGTGTTTTGTTGTTAATAGTAGCCTACATCTGGGGCATTAATTCCCTAATCCAGCTGCCGGTAGTCTGTGACCGATGGGACGACACGCGGAACTTCGCAGAAAATCTGTTAGTTCTCAGACGGCACCTGCAGCTGTGAAGAGGTAAAGATGTGCTCGTACACAGTACCGTGATCCTCCCTCGTTCTTGTCGGGTGTGGTCAGCTGGAACCTTGATGACGAGTGTGCCTGCCCTCACTTTCCTGTGCAGTCTGCCATTTTCCCACTGTCACATGTGACGGCTTACAAATCTGGATATTACACAATTTGATCAGTCGGTCGAATGGAGACCTGCGAGAGGGCCCCTTTTAAACTCCGTTGTATGGTGATAATGCTGTCTCACGGAGGTATACTTCTTCTGATGCCATTCGCACCTTTTACCTACCCTAACGGGCCCAATAATAACACTGACGCACTGTTGTGGCCATTCTGCATTTACAGAGAATAGCATCTCTAATCATTTATGTACCCACCAATAGTGTGTTTGTATACAAAGTTATATTGACATCTGACCTCGTCTTCCGGGCATCTACATCCCCTGTTAGTACCGCGCATCTGCAAAGTCTCTCCACAGCGGCGAGCCTCACGCATCTCGCCTCGCGGGTGACGCACGGTTGGCAGCAAATTGGTCTCGCTTGCACGTGTTCTGTGGACCTGCAGTGTTTGGGTTATTTGTGTGTGTGTGTGTGTGTGTGTGTGTGTGTGTGTGTGTGTGTGTGTGTGTGTTGCAGCTGTTCGTTGTGTTATGGTCTAGTTCTTGTGTAAGCTGAGTGTAGTGAGAATACTTATTATTGCAGATTGTGTTTTTAGTGGAAGACATTTTCCGGGCAGAGAGCAAACTTTACGGAGCATGTGAGGCTGCAATTTTGATTTTCTGCTTCAAAGTGTCCAGATCGTGATACTGTACACGATTTGATTTGCAAATTCCAGACAAAAGGTTCATTCGTGATACACTGCAAACTGGTAGGCCCACAGTTATAGCGTAATGGAAGCTCGATGACGTTTCGGACAGCACGTTGTGGCGTCCGACAAAATTGGTGATGAGATTATCGCGAGAGGCTAAACTCTCTCGTATGACAGCACGTTAAGCTGTAAAAAGAGAATTGTGGATGTATCTGTATAAAATTACTGCTGCGCAACAATTACGTTGTATGCGTGCGAAACGAGTAACGTATTGTGAATGGTTCCAGTGATCTGTTAAGCGACACGGAGTTGGTGTTGTATATCGTACCTTATTCACAAATTTAGTCGTCATAAAATCCGTGTAAATTAAGAGAAAAACAATTGCACACAGAGAAAATCTTAATGTAGGTTGCCATAATGCGAACACAAATAATGGGGCCGACCTTTTTGAATACTGCTGTCACTTCTGATTTCTGTCTGTTCTCGGATAATTTAGCCATTTATTGTCCTGGCGAATGGAAATGAGGTCACATTCATTTTTCCAAGAAGACAGTGCTGCTGCTCATATGGTGCTCCAGTCCCTATGATGTTTAGACGAAATCTTTGGAGACAGCCATTACAAAAGGTCTCTGGCCCCCACACTCGGTGGATCTGTCTCCACCCAACTATTTCCTTTGGGGTGCAGCTAAAACATTTTTGAATCGGAATAAATCAGAGGCAATAGATAAACTGATAAAGATGTTCACAAATAAATGTAAATGTGTCAAACTGTGCCTTCAAGAAAGCGGAAAATATTTCCAACTCGTACTGTGATACTGTCGAGTAAAGTGTATTTAATTGTAATTAATATAATTAATTAATTTCATTATTTTAATTGTAATAATGTTGAATCCCAACTCCCAACATAACACCAGCCGCAAGCAGTGAACCCCGGTCCCTAGCTTGTAAATTGAAAAGTGTGTGCTGCCAACCTTCCGTGCCCCACGAGGTGAGACGAGCAGATATCTACACGACGAGAGACTTGGCGGACGCACTGTATCGCCTCAGTGTTCTCATTAGAAACTTTAATAAAGCAGCAAGTTTTTTGACAGATTATTCAATTTCCAGATGACTATTACTGTCAATTTTCCACAAATTTCTTACATGTGCAGCTCAAGGCATCCAAACAGTGATCAATGATAAGTGTTTCATTTGCAAGTATATGTCATTTGTTGCAGAACCTACCTGCTTGACAATGCCCATTTTAATTTGTATTGGCTTACACATATTCCCCAGATAGAACATCTTTTTGCTAATAATTTTATTTGTCTTCAAGTCAAGTTGTCTTCAGAGAATGAAAGTTGCAAATTAAACACGACTATTCATATTGCAGTGCCAGCAACAAATAATTTTCTGAACATAATTGTAGCTATGTTAGAGGTGTGATTCCATGTAAGTGATGAGAAAATGTTACCTCTCCTCAGCACTAAATGCCTCGTGCATCTCCCTTCTTCAGTCTGTGCAAATCAGGAGAAAGATACCCGCATCAGAACCACCAGCGATAAACTTGATCTCTTTAGTTTCATAATAGTGGAGTGTCAATTTATTTGTGATGAACTTGAAATTGATAAATTTGGGTATACTGTGTGTTGCAAGTTTCAGTTCTCAAGTTGAATACATAAAAATACTACTCGGTATCACTGACAAACGGAGTGGCATAGGAGCCACGTTGTACTATGAGTTTTGAGTGTCAGTGTATGTTAGGAGATTAGTGTTAGATTTTTCCTCGGCTCTTACACGTGACCGGACGTGTCGACACAGGTCCCACGTGTCGGCGAGCAGGGACCCTTTCTCGGCAGTAGCCGCGGCCAGCTCCCCCCGACTGGGCACTGCGTCACCCGGCATCGGGAGTGTCGGCGCGGTGAGTGCGGCCGCCGCCCTCACCCCGGACTTGGCGACTCTGGCGGAGACGATCGCACAGGCCACGTCGCTCATACAGGCTGCCGGGCTTGCACCTGGCAAAATCAAACCTGGTAAGTGCGACAGACTCGCCACGTGCAAATTCCAGATGTTCGGGCATCTCGGATCTTACTTTCCCTCTCTTATTGTAACACCTCTGCTTGCGTCATAAAGTCGTGTCATTCGTGACGTGTGTGAACTTTATGCCCAATGTTTTATGTTGCATTGAGTCTTTTTTATATTACAAAATTCTGAAAAAAAATATTTATTTTGTTTAATGAATTCTTCTACAGGATTCCAGAAATATTTTAAAATGTTCAGTTACACTTATCCCAAAAATTTAAGTCTTAATAGTAGACAAGCACTTTTCCCTGTGAATGTCATATTCAGTATTTTCGGGTTCAGGACTTATCTTACACATCTGTACTTCGTTAAAAAGTATATTAAGAGCAAAAGTAAACAGCAATTAACAAATATTTCAATTTCAAAAAAACCTTTGTGGTTTTCATGGTACAGTTGCTAGTACACATTATTGAAAGTGCCTTCATATTGTTAAAAGTGTTCTAAACGAAATTCTTGGGGTCTGTAGTCTACTTACAGGTCAGTACCTCTTTAAAAAGAATATTGTTGATATAAGTCAATAACATTTAACTTTCTTTCTTTCTCTCTTTTTGGGGGGTGAGGGGGAAGATTGGATTTACGGAAAATGTGTTGCTACTGCTAAGGTTAAATGTATGTCAGATGTTTCTTGAATCTATTTTATACCTTTCTTTCAGACAAAACCTTTGATCAGTGTGTTTTTAAGTTTTGTTTAGGAAGCTGTTCTCTAAATGTCCAAAATTAGTACTTAATTTGAAGAAAGCCATTTTAAAAAATCAAATATCACACCTATGCAATTTTGTATGTGCAAAATGGCCAGTCTTTGAAGAGATGAGCTTTTCTACACTTCATTTACGCAGGTAAGAGCAGCTGTTTGTGAAATTTTTCAATTTTTTTTTTTTATCAAATCAGTTTTGCTTTATTACTCTGATTACTTTCAAGCAAATTAAGTAATTTTTTTCACAAACCTAGTCCTCATGCTGGTGGATTTGGTACCCCGTTTGCCACTATTTGGTGTAAAAATGCAGACCAGAAACCCATGGTGTAATTTATAGGGAGTCGCCGGCCGCCGTGGTCTCACGGTTCTAGGCGCTCAGTCCGGAGCTGCGCGACTGCTACGGTCACAGGTTCAAATCCTGCTGTCGGGCACGGATGTGTGTGATGTCCTTAGGTTAGTTAGGTTTAAGTAGTTCTAAGTTCTAGGGGACTGATGACCACTGATGTTAAGTCCCATAGTGCTCAGAGCCATTTTTTTATAGGGAGTTTTTTTTTTTTTTTTTTTGTCACTCTGAAACATAAGCTGTAGCAGTGTGGATGAAAAGTATTATTGGGTGTTGCCCTCTAGTAGTGTCTCTTGAGGTATTTCATTTGAAGATTTCTTCAGGACTCTGTAGATCACAGTTCTGTATGGATATGTGCATTTGTCGTGTTGTAGGATTATCCTTTGCTTTCAGCCAAAATGGACCGGTCTTAGGAGCCTATAGCCACTTAAGCTCAATTGACCGTCTCTGGTTAGGCAATCCAGGAACTTTTTAGCAGAACTGTATATTAAATGTATAACAACAGAGTTGTGTGGCCGGTTGTAAAAGCACAAAAATACTTTGACAGATTTGTTATTAGCATTAATGCTGTTGCAGAGAGATAACGAAAAGCTACATGTTGTCATATACTTAGCTGACAGTAAGTTTTACAATAATGAAGTAAATGCCTAACATAGTTTATTTTATACACTGCTTTCTTTGTACAAATTTCTGTAAAATATGAGTTTTAAACATATACTTTTAAAATAAGCAGATTTGTATTAAATTACCTAATTATTTTTGTTACTGTCTCTACACAAGTTTCAACTCTAAAGCTACTTTATTTGATAGAATGAATTACCTTGTAAGTCATGTTAAAGATATTTGACTGCAGATTTGTTTACAGTGTTAATAAGTGGTCTCACTTTTACAAAGCATCTTCCTAGAACTTACCAGATTGCAAATTTCCCATATTTCATTCAAAACCTTAAGTATATAAGTGAGTTGTTGTCATTCAGGATTTGAAATTATTGTTTTAATGGAATGGATATGCTTGTATATAATCTTCCAAATTTGCCAGCTTTACAATGTTGTTAATGAAATAAAAAGTAGGTGTCAGACTTCAGTTCATTGTTAGGATACGAGGAAAATCCAGTCAGATTACAAATGAGCCAGCGTACAGAAGATCTTATGTTGGCTGTCATAGAATATATCTCAGGTTTGTAGGAGCCACATGAAATAGAACTAATGGTGGATATTGAGCATTTATGAGGAAGGGCAGCACAGATAGTTGCAGATTTGTTTCACCCACAGGATAATGTTCCAAATATGATGAAAAATGTGAGTCGGCAGATGTTTCAAGATAGCTAGCAACTATCCCTAAAAAGTGTGCTTAAAAAGTTTTATGAGCCAGCAGTAAGTGAGGAATCTAGAAATATGCATTTACGTGCAGGATGTAACTTTTGCATGACGTGTCACTGCCAAGTAAACAACGAAAAATCCAGGATGGAATAATAACAATAATATGCAGGAGAAAGAATGCTACTCACCATATAGAGGAGTCGAAGTAGACCCCCCCCCCCCAACACACACACACACACACACACACACACACACACACACACACACACACACACACACACACAACCTTTATCTGTGACCACTGAGGTGAGACTGCTGCCTGATGGGAAAAGCAATCTGGGTAGTTGAGATAAATAGGCAGCTCGGGCGAGAGGGGCAGGGGTAGCATTTTAGGGGTGGGGGAAGGTGTAGTGCATCTCGTGGGAGCATACAGAAGTTAGACGTGGGGGGGGGGGGCAGGAGGAAGATGTGGTGGGGGGGGGGGGAAGTAGGGAAGTAAAGACAGTGGGTGCACTTGTGGAATAGAAGGCTGTGTAGTGCTGGAGAGGGAACAGGGAAGGGTTAGGTGGGTGAAGGACGGTGACTGACAAAGGTTGAGGCCAGGAGGATTACGGGAATGTAGGATATATTGCAGGGAAAGTTCCCACATGCACAATTTAGAAAAGCTGAGGTTGGTAGGAAGGATCCAGGTGGCAGAGTTTGTGAGCAGTCATTGAAATGATGGCGGGCAGTGTACTCGGCGACTGAGTGGTCCAACTGTTTGTAGACCACAGTTTGTGACCTATTGTGGAGACAGGGGCACGACAACCTACACGTAGAACGCAGCCCAGTCGTTACAGCTTAGCTTGCAGACCACCAGGTGGTGCCTGTGATCGGACTGGATTAGGTGGTGGTGGTGGTGGGAGGATGTCTGGGACATGTCTTACATCTAGGTATAAAAGGCTTGGCAATAAAGAAACTGGACTTACGCTCTAACTCTTTATTAAAAACAACTGAAATTCTCTCCCCTTCATTGTAGTCACCTCCCCGATCCCCGCATTGCTGCGTGTGAATTTTTCACTGTTGTAAGCAGTGCCGCAACTCTTTCTGTTACGCTGTCGAGGAGGCTCGTAGCTTTTTCCTCCGCTGCATCCACGGACTCGAACCCGGTTGCTTTGAGCACAGACTTCAGTTTTGGAAGAGAGAGAAGTTGCACAGGGCTAGGTCAGGTGAATACGGTGGATATTCCATCTTCACAGACGTCATTTCACGGGCCGACGTGTTGTCCTGACGAAGAATCCGTGAGCGATTCTTCCACAGATCTGGTCTCCTTCGTCACACACATTCACGGAGGGTCTTCGGAACAGTTACATAATAAGCTCAATTGGCAGTCTGACCTCCAGGCACATGATCAATGTAGGTAGCCCCTCAGATATCTAATAGTCATTCCTTCAAATTTTGATTTGCTCATGCACGCCTTCTTCTTCTTCTTCTTCTTCTTCTTCTTCTTCTTCGGGGACTGAGGGCTCTTCCAGTGCATAGACTGTTCCTCTGTCTCTGGATCGTATTGGAATATTCATTGTTATCACACATAATTACTTCACTGTGTAATCAGGGTCATTTTAAATGTTTTCAAGAGTGTCAGCACAGCAGTCCACTAGATGTTGCTTGTGCTCATTTGTGAGGATTCTCGGCACCACTTAAGCACAAACCTGTGTCGTGCCCAGATCATCGTGCAAAATCTGCCCAATGGTTTCCTTGCTGATGCGAGCAAGTTACGAAATTGCTCAGGTGGCGGTGTTCTCGAACAGTTGTACTGATCCTCTCCACATTCTCTTCAAAGTGGAAGAACTCCGCCCGATTTCGGATTGTCTCCGATGTCTTCCCTACCGTCCTTGAACCTAGTAACCCACTCGAAAACTTGCGTACGAGGTAGACACTGATTGTTGTAAAATGTTTCGACAAATTGAAAGTTTGTGTGGCAGATTTTCCAAGTAATTTGATGTTAACACATCATTCCAGTTACAGCATAGCGTAATTGTGATGGAGCTCAGACACAGGACTAGTTTCTAAGACGACTCACAGCCAGACTAACCACCACAGTGGCATGAAATGTTGTACGCATGTCGGGGTGAGTCCCAAGGTTATTCCTCCGCTCTTCTCTTTATCGACGAAACTGGGAATACGTACAACCACCAGTCCAGTTTCTTTACTCGGGGTGTATACGCTGCGGGACAACTGGGAAATATGGTAAATACCTGGGAATTATTTTATCCAGGCGAAAACGTGGAAATTTTTTTATAATTCTGGGAATTTTTCATTGCTTTAGTCTTCAGTTAAATTTTTGTAATTTTGACCGGTAAGAACCGATAGTCTAACAAAGGCTTTTAGTGTATTCCACTACTGCAGGATTATAATGCAGCAATAAAACATAAACAAGAGAGTAAAACCAAAATAAAACCTAAGTTGCAAAGAAAAATGCTCCATTTACAACAAAAAAACGCAGTGCACACACAAGCACCTGCCAGAAGCAAAATGTGTCAAAGGCTTTAGGATGAAGACTACGGAATACTCGATAACAGCGAACTGCTTCTGATGAGCACGACGTCACAACTGTTTACGTGAAGTTTGTTTCGCACAGTTGCCAGCGTGCTCAACCGCACGTGCAGTCGAGTTGCGTAGGAGCAATACCTTCTCCCGCTTCTGGCTACTTGCAGTAGCAAGAAGCAGTCGTGCTACCCAGAAAAATTTTTCTGGTGCGCCCAAGCTGCCACATTTGTGCATGCGCAGAGCAGTATGGGTTGTAGTGTGGAGGGGAATAATGACCCTTGTTTACATTTAGTGACTTTGTTGTTTCCTCTTTGTTTACAATTCACATATCAAATGAAAACAAAACGTATTACTATGGCGGGGAGCTATCGAGTGAATTGAAATACGTTCACATTATTACGGAAGACTAAAATATGTTATTAGTTTCAGTTGTTCTGATTTTTATTTTATTTCCACATTTTTGGCATTTAAGCATTAATTGCCTTGCACAACAATGAAGTTTTTTTTTTGTCAGTTTGCTAAATAAACGTGGATTTTATTAATCTTTTCTGCAGATGCAGTCAGTTTATAAGAAACAAAGTGTTTCATTCCACACTGTTGGCTAGTTTCAACTGTTCACTAAATTTAAGAGCACATTTTCATTTTCTGCCACGTATGACATATTAAAGAACAATACAGTACTGTTATTCCAAAAAAATTTGCATCCCGAAAAGCACACTGAAAAGCTTAATTTCAGGTTGTGGCCTACTTTGTTGTGAATCTGGACATACGAATGTGTCCTTTAAATCAGATTATGCATTTTAATATGGTTCACAAAATTCCTGTGCTCTTGGAGTATCCTCTAATGTCATATTTCTTTTGTGACGTCATGAAGCTCTCATAATACTATGTGTGTACGAACATACGGGGTTCTTAGATCATCGTAGCTGCCGATGCGCAGTAACGCCCGTTCTCTGGCAGCTGCTGAAACAAACCCGTGTCTGAGAGGTCCCGGGAAAATATTACGAATAGTTCTTTGAAAAGCATTATTTTCAAAGGGAATTTCCTTTTACGCCAGATTAATTATGATACAATTGAGAATGTGCAATGAATTTCTTAAATCACAGTGTGTTTGACACTCATTTAAAACTTAAGACATTGAGTACCAGCCACTTAGAATAATTACAAGCCCAGAAGACTAGACATTAATCTCACTGTTTAAAATTTTACTGGCACATTTGCGTGATGTATCTTAAAGTGTAACACATGCTGAAACGACCAATACTATATGTGAAAGATTAGCTTTTCTTGTAGCTACCCTGTGTACATTAATTTAAACCATTAACTTTTCCAATTTGTGTGTTCACGCTACTTAAGTGATGTTGCTATTGGCTGACTACACCACATGTCCTATGCTCTGAATATCTGCTGTTATTGGCTGGTCAGCTCACGTGACATAAGCCACGAGTGGCTTACAATCTCTATTTTAATGCTTCAGAAACTAAAGTGCTGTGTTTGGCGGAATTCGAATTTATACTTTCATAATATGAAAATATGCAGTGTACGTGTTGCTGCACATCAAAGATCTTCCCTAAACTTGTCGTGGCGGAGGAATAGAATCCTCTACAACAGGAACTGCTTACCGACCTTTTGGTAAGCGTGGGAGTAAGTTGTCACGTATGCATTCCCATCGTGGTGGTCACACACCCTATTAAGAACTGTGCCCCCTTTTTTCATGTCCAGGGGACTGTCATAAATCACGTTGACTTCGGTGTAATTATTGCGTTCAAATAAAAGTGTCATTTCTGTTCATCTCATTCTGTATTTTTTTTTACAGTTTCCTTCTGTATTAGACAGCAGCAGTACTTTCTTTGATTGGCCAAAGTTTTGTTGATACGTGTTACTTGGCAGTGTTAAATTATGTGAAATTTACTTCCGTTCTTACGTTATACGTATCGCGTACCACGTATCGTTCCCATTGTGAGTAGAGACAACATCAGAGTAATTACGGCAAGCACGTAGCAGAGCAAGTTGGCACATCATTCTTGGTGTGCTACCTATGTGGATGGAACAGGAAGAAGCCTTAATAAGTGTTACAGTGGGTAGTACCCTCTGCAAGGTACTTCTGTGGTTTGGAGGGTATGGATGTAGCTGTAGAATAGGTTGCTAAAAAATGTTGAGGTACTGTATAGCCTTTCTAGATCCATGCCTAATATCTGGAAGGGAGAAACAATTTTGTTTATTGCAGAGTTTCTAGAAGCTGATGTGCTCGGTACACTTCTCCATTCTCAGTTCACTGCCTGCTGTCAGCTGATATCTTGCAACTTGCACAAGGTGCCAGGAAACTGGTGACTGTTTCAGAATACCATTGACAGTTCCAATGTGTGTGCCAAATGCTACAAATCGACAGGGTATTAAAAGTAGATACACTTATTTTCAGGGGGGGGAAATTTTTTTTTTTTTTTTTTAAGCAACTAGAGATAGGATGTTAATGTTCACAGGACAAGCACTTTAATATGTTCTGCAGAATTGATTAGCATTTCAGTCACCTTTGTTCAGCATGTGTCCCATTGCCTAGTAGGCACGGGGTCTGCCGAGGGCCCTGATAACGTGTCCTACATCGACACATTTAAGACGCGAATGACAGCCTCCGGTGTAATCCATCCGTGCTGCATTCACCTCGTTTCAAATTTCATCTGTGGTGATTAGCATTGGATCACAGTGCTGCACTCACCGTTTGACCGTATTCCACACATTTTCGATTTACGGCAAGTCTTGTGATTTGCCAGTGCAGAAGGCTCACATCTTGTGACACCGAGAACGTACTTGTTCGTGCAGCAGTGTGTGGTAGTGCATTGTCTTGCTGAAAAATGGTGTCTGTGGTATAGTGCAGAAAGGATGCGGCTACAGGCCGCAGAATGTCATTGTATAAGACACACTGATCGTAGTGTGTGGGACACACACCAACTGTGATTTGTGGTTGTACCCAATAGCACTACTGACTCCTCCTGCTTATTGCCGATGTCGTGCGTGGTGTTCCCTCCTCCCCACCTCGCCTCGCGCGACTACCTCGTGCAGTGCTGCGACCGTTCCTTCGCATTTCCACTTTGCAGTCTTGTTGTCGACAGTTAACCTGGTCCACTTCGGAAGGGTCGAAATGTGTCTGGCGGAACTGTTACCCCGGTGACATCGAATGAGTAGTCCACATTCTAAGTCGATAAGCTCTCCTGCCGACCCATTTTGTTGTTACTGCTCCTCTACTCGCAGTACAGTAATGCCCGCCTCCTCGTGGGTCTACCTCTCGTGACATCTGACGGTCAGTTCCACTTAAATTCTCTCCCGTGCTAACCACAGTTGCACCTGGTGTCCGGGTTCCTTTAATCGGGTAGAACGTGTTTAGCATATTCGGTTCCTCTGAAGTGGTTTCTCATCCTTTTTTAAAATAATTTATTTATTTTTAAAAGTGCAGTATCATCTGGACGGCAAAACTTTGGAGAAATTATTGCTGGAATGTATCTTGTTAAATAAATGGGGAAGCAACACTGGTTGATGGGCCAGTCCATTTTTTTATCGTATTCAATTTACTCGAACATTTTCTTTCGGTGACTAAAGGAGGACTGTCTCGAGGCAGTCGTCAGTAGTTTAGTAAGCTTAGCACACTGTACAGTTCAGTTTAGCTCGAGCAGTAGTCCGTCTAGCCGTAACGTATTGTAGGCTACAGTTAAATCGACAATAGCGACCAAAGTTTTATGGTCTGTATGGATATCCCTTTAGATTAGTCAGGTTAGAGCTGAAACCTGCTAACTACTACTGACTTTGGAACACACTCCAGCCTTATTCAGGGATATTATGCTGTAAATGTAATTATTGTGCTGTAGATTAACCCTTCTATTAGTTCACAGTATACAGAGTGAAGAAAAATTTCCGCACTCAGACTTCACACACGAGCAATTCAAAAATCTCTCACAAAATTTCTTTCTGTTCATATTTCGGAATGTTAAAAACTCGCAATCTGGCAATGCTGTAATCGCGTACACGGTGACTATCTCTGTCACCAAATAGAAGATCACTGTGCAGCTGGTGCAATAGTAGCATTTTGGGTTATCATGCAGGAAGTCGAGGGTTTGATTGTGGTCAAAACGTTCGCAGTGGCGTACTACGAACACAGAAATGGAAATGTACTAAATTTCATTGGTCAGCTTTTAAAGAAACCATTAGCACATTGTGGATGCAAATTGTTTCACACCAGTGCATCTGGTATCATTGACTAATACTGACTACTATTCTTACCACGTTCAGGTCTGTTACATTTCGTCAGGGCCTTTTGTCACCAGTAGAGCTAACAAAGTGCTTTGCAAATAATTTTCACGAGACAGTAGGAGTAGGGTACACATAAAACAGGTTTGTAATCTAGTAGATGCAGTGGCGCGAAATAATTCGCGTCCGTGATGTGCAAAAGGCTTCTTTAAAAGCTGGCCAAGAAAAACAATTGTACTTCATTTTCTGTGTTAGTTGTACATAACTGCAAATGTCTAGAAGTCTCACTGTAATATCTGTGTAACAATTAAGATGCCAGGTACCATACCGTGCATATTACTTTGCGCAAGTAAAAACAAATAATTCTCAACTCACAATCTAATTCTCGACCTTCTACATACTAACCCAATCCACTACACCAACTGCACAGCACTGCTCTATTTGGTGACAGAGATAATTACCATATATGTCATTACAGTATTGCCAGTTTACTGCCCAAAATGTGCATAGGAGAAAATTTTGTGAGAGAAGCCTGAGTGCACGAATTTTTCACAACCCTGTATACTGAGAAGTGTAATGGGACAACTTGATTGGCCATTCCTAAATTACCATGATTTTAGAATTATTATTTCATTTACTTGAAATTCTTTTGGGCCTCCTCCAGTGTGGGAATAGAATTGTTTGAGCCATTGTCCACCTTACGGACCCAGATTTTTATTAAGCTTAATGTGAGTTCTGTCATTTCCTGCAGCATTTCTCAGTTTGAGGGTGTTTTTTTTTTTTTTTTCCCCAGTGCATTTTGCTCATACCTGCCCAGTAAATGTATTTTCACTTCAGTATACGTACTTTTGTCACCGTCCACTCTAACGCTTGCCAGTTCTTATACTGCCCAAGTTTTGCTGATGGACTAAAACAGTTAGTGCTATGGGAAAGAATAGTGCACCGAAATAGTAGTACACTATCAGACAATGTGGCACAACAGGACAAATATGTTCTAATGACATTGAAGCTCTGAAGTGGGAGGGGTTAGAGTATTGTGAATTATTTAATACACTGACATATAAAAGCGAGACCGAGAGTAAACTTCGTCTTGTCAGTTAACGGATTACGTCTCATTTGTCATAAAATCGATAATTGTTATCAGTTTGTACAAACATTGCGCTGGTACTACAATTTCCTCAATTATCTGTACAATGGGCCACAATTCAATAAGTCTCAGTTGTTTGTTTTGTGAGTGGTGCCATTGCATCGAAGTTTTCAGAGTGATCTCGCTTGCAAAAAATTCCGACCCATTAAACTGAATCACCCGTCCGTAGCTGCACAGGTAGCATCCTCGTCTCGTTATCGCGGTGCCTCTAGTTCAGTTTTCAGTACAGGCAAACTCTTATTGGAGTTCGATATTTAATATAAAATTGAAATGTTAACTAACGAACATTGATGTGAAATCTCCAATGCAAAAATCGAGGATTTGAAAAACAAATGCTAGATATTACGAGGCACATCCAGGAAGTAAGTTTCCTGAAGTTTTTTCTTTAAAGTAGACTTACTTAGCAGGGAAAATTGCACATGCACAACAGATCTGCAACGTGAGGATCGAATGCCAGCTGGACAGACTCTGCCCGGTGCCAGTACTGCCACAGAAGTCTCCCAAAATTTCGTCTATTACTCGTTCCCCTGCCACTTGCGAGGTTTGGTCGGTGATAAGATTCCTTAGTGCACACAATTTAACGCCTATCGAAATTAGTCGTCAGATCTGTCGGGTCTGTGGGCAGAACTTCGTGAGCAAACAGATGGTGCACCACTGGTGTAGGTCTTTTTGGAAAGGTTGTCAAAGTGTCAGTGATGAAGAGTGCAGAGTGTGTCAGTCCTTAATCGACTCCCACCCGGTCGAGCAGGTGCAACAGCGCATCCTGGAGAGTAGTCGCTGTGCAATTACGGAGTTCGACAGCCATTTTCTGCAGGTGTCGCAATCCTCATTGCACGGAATTGTCTCTGAGCACCTGCTGTTGAAGAAATTGTGCCAGGTGGGTGCCGAAAAACCTGACACGCGGGCACAAAATAAAATGCTTAGGAGCAGCACTGACATTACTGCAGTGGTATCGTGATGACAGTGACGAGTTCCCTGACGGGATCATGACGGGGGATGAGACGTGGATTTCTCACTCGACCCCAGAAACTGAGCAGCAGTCGATGCCTCGGTGTCACAGTGGATCTCCGGTCGAGACAAAACTTGGACACACAGTTTCGGTACAGAAAGTGATGTGTACGGTGTTTTGGTTCAGGGAGGGCATTCTGCTTATTGATTTCCTGCCCAGAGGTGAAACAGTGAACGCTGCCAGTTACAGTGAAACAACACGAAAACCGAAATGTGCCATTTGGAACGAGATGCGTGGAATTCTTACTGCAGGTGTTGTGCTGCTCCGTGACAATGCTCGTCGACACAGAGCTCGGCACACAGCAGCTGTTTTGCAGAAGTTCGGCTGGGAGCTGTTACCATCTGGCATTCAGTCTTGATCTCGCCTCCAGCAATTTTCATCTTTCTTGTACCTCAAGAAATTTCCGTCCTGTAGCCGGCGTTTCAACAACAATGAAGAGCTGAAGATGACTGTCGCACGTCGGTTCCGTTCACTGGCGGCAGACTTCCTTGACAGGAATACAAAAGTTGATCTCACAGTATGACAAGTGCCTCAATTCTTTTGGCGACTGTCAAAAGACAGCCCAAACATTGCTGTTGCTAATAAAGTTTTTCATGTAACTATGTTGTCTCTGTTAAAAAAACACACAGGGAGACTTACAGGGTGTCCGGAAAGTCTTTCCCTGATTACATAAATTGATAACTCGGGCTAGAAGTAAGATACAAATATGGAACTGGTGTCTAATTGTTTACAAACTATCAAAGTTTTTTTCACACATCAGTAAACTTCCACGTGAGGCCCTGCGCACCGATTTCTTCGGACTTTGCAGAAAAGACTGCCTTACAGCTTCCACCCGGTCTGCTGAGGTTCTCGGTCGACCAGACCTCGGAAAGTCAGCAACCGATCCCGTGTTCTCGAACTTCTCGTACCAGGCTTTAATGCTCTTGACATCAGGTGGATTCCTTCCAAATGTTGTCTGCAAGTGTGTCTGCACTGTGGTCGGTGATCGTGTCTCATGGTACCACAGGACACATGTGTCTTCTCCTGATTGGTTAACATGGCTTCTTGGGCACTGTACCTCATCCACTACTTACATACTGCGAACCTAAAACAGAAAAAAAAACTTTGATAGTTGTAAACAATTCGACACAAGTTTCATAGTTTCTATCTTACTTCTAGCCTGAGTTATCAATTTATGTAATTAGGGAAAGACTTTTCGGACACCCTGTACTTTCTGGATGTGCCTCGTATTGAGCTATCAGATCGAGAGGCAATATAAATTGGAATTTATAGGCCGTGTAAACTGGAATGTATTTAAATTATGGTTCATGTGGCCTGAATTGATTCTTCATCACTACATCGTGAAGCTACAAAGCTATCATTTGATAGTGACCAAAGACAATTTGATAATCGGAGAAATTGTTGCTTTAATGGAGTTGGCAGAAAACTGTTTCTGACGGTATAAAGAAGGAAACTTGCACTGATCCACGGTGGCTTTACTACTGTTAATTTAGTAGTTCTGCTGCTACCAATTTAAAATAGTAACCTCATTGCCAAGGCACCGAACCCGATAACGGTATAAGAATAGCCACTGGTGGATATCTCGGTACCGGTTCCTAAGTCTGAGAAGGGTTGCTTTGCCAGGTTTCCCAGCCGGTAACTAAGTTTTTAATCAGGTACTTAAGCCTATTGTGTGTCGCACTGTGTGCGCGCTTGCATCTCATATGAATAAGGAAATGACCTCTGTGCTTAGTAATGTGTACTTAATAGTGTGCAGAATGTAAGAAATTGTGCCACTTTGACGTCCACACGGGTGCTTCGTGGATTAACACTGTGCCATCGGAGTGTTGTTTGTGGACTAGAGAATTACTGTCGAGGAGCGCACGGTGCACGGACCACGTAGTGCACCGGTAAGACACTCGGGCAGGACAGTTCAGTTAATATTGTTTTGTCTGTCACGTGCTGGTGCGGAGGTAACTGCTGACAGTTAACTTTCTTCTGAAAGCAGATCCCGGAGTGAGGGAAGAGACGTACGACCCCAGCTACTGCTCGGTGAAGCTGCCGCCGCCACAGCCGCTGGCTCCCGTCGACTCCGACTGTGCCGAGAGGTACGTACCGGGTACGGTGTCGCTGACATTTCACTTTCCTTGTCGTTGCCACCTCGTTAGCTATTTAATAAATTCCCTTCACTGTTAACTTAGTAGACCTGACTGTGTAATTTGTAGCAAGTAGGACTAAATTCGGCCACTTGCGCCACATATATTCCCACAACTGTAAGTTCTGGTAATTTGTCTTTGTTATAAAATATATTTTATTCATTTGCTTTGCTACTTTGTGAGTTAACTTCCCATTTTTTAAAAATTTCATCTGCGCAGCTGTCCCTTTTCAATGCACCATGTGATCAAAAAGTCAGTATAAATTTGAAAAATTAATAAACCATGGAATAATGTAGATAGAGAGGTAAAAATTGACACACATACTTGGAATGACATGGGGTTTTATTAGAACAAAAAAAAAAAAAAAAAAACCAAAGTATTGCTAGACGCGTGAAAGATCTCTTGCACGCGTCGTTTGGCGACGATCGTGTGCTCAGCCGCCACTTTTGTCATGCTTGGCCTCCCAGGTCCCCAGACCTCAGTCCGTGCGATTATTGGCTTTGGGGTTACCTGAAGTCGCAAGTGTATCGTGATCGACAGACATCTCTGGGAATGCTGAAAGACGACATCCGACGCCAATGCCTCACCGTAACTCCGGACATGCTTTACAGTGCTGTTCACAACATTATTCCTTGACTACAGCTATTGTTGAGGAATGATGGTGGACATATTGAGCATTTCCTGTAAAGAACATCATCTTTGCTTTGTCTTACTTTGTTATGCTAATTACTGCTATTCTGATCAGATGAAGGGCCATCTGTCGGACATTTTTTGAAATTTTGTATTTTTTTTTTTTTTTTTTTTTTTTTTTTTTTTTTTTGTTCTAATAAAACCCCATGTCATTCCAAGCATGTGTGTCAGTTTGTACCTCTCTATCTACATTATTCCGTGATTTATTCAGTTTTCAAATTTGTACTGACTTTTTGATCACCCGGTAAACTTAAAAGTGGAAAGTTGGGTTCAATACTTTCAGAAATATTAATTAACTTTAGTTCACGAACTTTTCCGTCAGTCGAGCATACGTACAGCACGGTGGCTGACGAGAGTAGTAGAAGTGGTAGAAGTTGCAAGACAGTGTACAACTTCGGACCTATAGTCACGCAATGTGGCGTGTATGCTGACGCTATTGACACCCGTCTGTGTTACCTCTGCACTGCCGAGTTTGGTTTCCTGTTTTGTGATTGAATACTATTTTTGGAGCCACAAAATAGGATGACAATACAGATCAAGTGAACTATGCACTAAATTGGGAACATCTAACTGAGGTAGGCTAGGTTGCTGCCAGCTGGAAAGCTGTCTGAGCCAATTGAGATCCCCCACCCCCCCATTATATTGATTCAGTTGGTCTCACCCCACTGTATGTTAACTTTGAATAAAATATAATAATTATCCTTTTCAGACTGGGCTTCGTATGAAAATTTTACCTTCTCGCTAGTGGACGTTCCGGGTAGCAGTTCGAAAACACACGAGCTTCTGATGTGGTCCGTCATAATTTAGAATGCAGTTTGTGGAAATAAAAAATTCTGATGCAATAATCATTCATTGCCTGAATGTTGTTGTTGTTGTTGTTGTTGTTGTTGTTGTTGTCTTCAGTCCTGAGACTGGTTTGATGCAGCTCTCCATGCTACTCTATCCTGTGCAAGCTTCTTCATCTCCCAGTACCTACTGCAGCCTACATGCTTCTGAATCTGCTTAGTGTATTCATCTCTTGGTCTCCCTCTACGATTTTTACCCTCCACGCCACCCTCCAGTACTAAATTGGTGATCCCTTGATGCCTCAGAACATGTCCTACCAACCGATCCCTTCTTGTTGTCAAGTTGTGCCACAAACTCCTCTTCTCCCCAATTCTATTCAATACCTCCTCATTAGTTATGTGATCTACCCATCTAATCTTCAGCATTCTTCTGTAGCACCACGTTTCTTGTCTAAACTATTTATCGTCCACGTTTCACTTCCATACGTGGCTACACTCCATACAAATACTTTCAGAAACGACTTCCTGACACTTCAATCTGTACTCGATGTTAACAAATTTTTCTTCTTCAGAAACGATTTCCTTGCCATTGCCAGTCTACATTTTATATCCTCTCTACTTCGACCATCATCAGGTATTTTGCTCCCAAATAGCGAAACTCCTTTACTACTTTAAGTGTCTCATTTCCTAATCTAATTCCCTCAGCATCACCCGACTTAATTCGACTACATTCCATTATCCTCGTTTCACTTTTGTTGATGTTCATCTTATACCGTCCTTTTCAAGACACCGTCCATACCGTTCAACTGCTCTTCCAAGTCCTTTGCTGTGTCTGACAGAATTACAATGTCGTCGGCGAACCTCAAAGTTTTTATTTCTTCTCCGTGGATTTTAATACCTACTCCGAACTTTTCTTATAATTTAAACAAATTAAATCTTGCCAATGTTGGATCGGAAATCACACCCGTCATTTATGTATACTCCACAATTGATCTGAAAAGTATTCTGAAACTGATAAATTAATACATCAAAATTTAGATCATCAGCAAGCATCATCTTGCTGCCTTCCAAAATGTGTGAAGGCTGAGCCTTCTTTTATTTATGAAGATAGAAATTAAATCTTTGACATACATTTTATAAACGTTTTAAATTATAACATAAAAGAAAACTTTTTTAGAGGTCTCCCTCCACTCCTCCGACTTCATCCCCCCCACCCACCCCCACCCCTCCACCACGCAAAAAAAAAAAAAAAAAAAAAAAAAAGTGCACGTTTAATGTTTTTGTGAGTGGTTTGTGCTTATAATATAATTTAGAAATACTCTTTGCAAAGTTATCAATTGTAAATGGAGAATGTAATACATACCTGATAGTTCCAGTTAAAGACTACAGACCATAGTGTCCATTTGAATATCTCAATGTTTGCCTATGGTGCCACATAGGCTGGCAAAATGCATCTATCATCCAGCACCGACTGCTACTGTAACTTGTAACGCTACCTGAAACAACAGAATTTCAAACCATCAATGGGACCATTACAACACCTGTTAATGTCCCCCTAGACACCACTTACTTGTCTGAAGATGAGGCCGAGACGTTTGTTCCCTCATGTACATCTACATACGTACTCCGCAGTCAATCGTACGGCGCCCCATACCACTACTACTCATTTCCTTTCCTGTTCCACTTGGAAATACAGCTAGGGAAAAACAATTGTCTGTATACCTCCACAGGAGCCCTATTTCTAGTACCTTATGTTCGTGATCCTTATGTGCAGTGTGTGTTGGGGGCAGTAGAATCGTTCTCCTGTTAGCTTCAAATTTCAGTTCTTCGAATTTTTTTGATAGTGGTTCTCAAAAAGAATGTCTCCTTCTCTTCAAGGATTCAAATTTAAGTTCCCAAAGCACGTCCGTAACACTTGTGCGTTGTTCGAACCTACCAGTAACAAATCTAGGAGTCTGCCTGTGAATTTCTTTGAAGCCTTCCTTTAATCTGACCTGGTACGGATGCCGAACAAGATCTTGTACCTCATCCTATGAACCTCTCCCCACCCCCATTCTTTCTCCATTCTATCCCAGTTCGCACTCACTAATTCCACCTCATCCGGTCACATCTGTAGTATCCCTTCTTCATACAATCCGTCCATATATATAATCTTTTCTTTGATATCATTGTGACTTTACACCTGTTGTAGTGAGTTTTCGCCTTTCGCTATCGCAGAGTCCCTCAGATTTCATCATGTTTCCTCCGTTTGCATCCATTTCATCCTTCTTGTGATTTTCCACACATATTTGGGTGTATTTTTGTGAAATTTTTTTTGGACATAATTCTAGATTAAGAGGTGTACAACTTTGCTTCCGCCATTTGCCGATAGGTGGCGACAGCGGTAAGTAGCGGTCGAAAGAAACAGATCACGGACCTCGATCGACATAACCTCATTCAAACATTAGTTGATTTGTGTCTGCATCATAAAGTTGTTCGTGATTGAAAATGTCAGTTTACAAGCCTAATTCTCGTCATTTGTGGGAGGTGTTACTGTTTTGTTTCAATATGAAGAAAATAGCGGCCGAGTCTTATCGAATGCTCTCGAGTACATACGATAAAGGATGCTATTAGTGAAAGAACGTGTTGCGAGTTGCTTCAACGCTTCAAGAACGGTGATTTTAATGTCGTAGACCGGCATAGTGGTGGAAGAGAGAATGTTTTCGAAGATGCAGAATTGGAGACATTGCTGAGTGAAGACTAGTGTCAAACTCGAGAAGAATTGACACGATTAGTGGGAGTGACACAGCAAGCAATATCTAAACGTCTCGAGGCTATGGGCGTGATTCAGAAAGAAGGAACTTGGGTCCCACGTTTGCTGAAACCGAGAGACATTGAACGGCTTTTGTGTGTTTGTGAACAGTTGCTTCAGAGGCGGAAACAGAAGAGATTTCTGCATTGCATTGTGACCGGGGACGAAAAATGGGCTCATTACAATAACCCTAAACACAAAAAATCGTGGGGATATCCTGGCCGTGCTTCCACATCGACAGTCAAACCGAATATCTGTGGCTCCAAGATTGTGAAGCAATCACAGGTGCTCATAATCGAACGAAATTAATGTGTTTGCGCAGAGCATTAAAAGACAAACGGCCACAGTACAGTGAGAGGCACGATAAAGTGGTTTTGCAGCATGACAACACTTGACCCCATGTTGCAAAAGAGGTCAAAACATACTTGGAAACATTAAAATGGGAAGTCCTACCCAATCCTCCATATTCTCCAGACGTTGCTCCCTCTATCGCCTGTTTAGATCAATGGCGCATGGCCTGGCTGACCGACACTTTCAAACTCGTGAAGAAATCACAAATTGGATTGAATACTTTGAATGATACATGTGTAACCTATTTGTTTCACTAAAGCCTCAAATGTTGGGGAAAAACTGGTGGAAGCAAAGTTGTACGCCTTGTATTTACATAATTTTTTGCATTTTTTCCACCACCATGGATCCTTGCTCCTTCCATCTACGTCATTACAGAAAACTTTGCTTATCCCTAGACAGAACCCAGTCCAATACACCGTTCCTGCATTGTTGCTTGTTTCATGGAATCCCCCCCCCTCTAAATGGCCTTACCATCAAATTACCTTTCTCCGGCTGCCACCCTTCCTTCCACAATGATCTCCACCTGTTCAGATTCCGCCAGTCCTTAGCCCTCGCCAATATAGGCCTGCAAAACTATATCAACCGAGCCCTCTTGTGCGATGTGATCCCAAATTCCTGGAACCCGTAACACACATTGAAACTCTTGCCCTGCAGGAACTAGAGCAACACGAACAACTCCACCTCAAAAAGTTCTCCACCCTGTTCACCTTCTACTCCCGCCTAGTAGGAGTGCCACCGTCCACCACCTCGAAAACCACCTCCAATCGTCCTTCACGTTCCCTCGTGGCTGACTAACCCTGTCTCGCAGAGCTACTACATTTACCCCACCCTCCAAAACTCCCTCCCACCACCACACAGAATCCAGAACCTAAACAGACCCAAAACACAGTCATGAACCTTCTTTCCTCCAGAAGTCTTCACCCCACAGAAATATCAGTCCTTTCCAAAGACCACACCTTTTGTCCCACTCCCAAATTCAATCACGCAGGACTTGTGAAACGCCTTCTCTCCTTCTCCCAGTCCTGACAATGGAAACACTTTCTCGCAACCATTCCTATTAGACTCAACAAAACACGAATGTTGAACCCTGCTTAAAACAGTTCACTCCTTCTTCCAATTGTGATCCGCCCCACTGCCCAAAAAAAAAAACAAAAAACCACCACCTGTTAACTTAACAGAATTTCTTAACCTCGACGCTTGCCTCACCGTCGTTCCTCAAATCCTTCAACGTGCAAACCAACCTTACATCCGCAGAAAGATTGCAGTCCACCAATTCGATACTGATCACGACCTTATAATCTTACCTGCAGATAAATGCTCCACCACTGTTGTTTTGTACTGCAAACCACCTACAAACCTTGCCACAGTGACCCCATTTGAGAAAGCCAGCAGGATCTCCAGTCACTACTCAAATCCTTGGGCCCATCCCAGAACCTTTCCCTGGAGTCCATCTCTATGCTCACCCCTACCACTTCCTGCATTCCTACCTTCTGCATGCTTCTTAAAGCCCATAAACCCAACCACCCAGGATGCCCCATTGTGGCCAGTTACTGAACCCCCACTGAGAGAATCTGTGCTCTTGTACACCACCACCTTCGACCTATTACCCAGAACTTACCCTCCTATATAAAAGATACCAACCATTTCCTCGACCGACTCTCCACAGTTCCTGTCCCTTACCACACGGTGCCCTGCTAGTCGCTATTGATGCCACCTCCCTGTACACTAACATTCCTAATGCCCATTTTCTTACCGCTATTGACCACTACCTTTCCCAATGCCCGACATATTCCAAACCGACCACCTCCTTCGTAGACGCCGAGACCGAGTATATCCTCACACGTAATTGGTTCTCCTTTGAAGGCATTATCTACAAACAAATCCAGGGTAAGGTTATGAGCACCTGCACGGCACTGTCCTATGCCGACCTATTCGGGGGCAGTCTAGAGGAATCCTTCCAACTCGCGCAAAATCCTAAACCCCTCACCTGGTTCACATTCATTGATGACATCTTTTTAATCTGGATAGAGGGTGAGGGCACTCTATCCACATTCCTCCAGAACCTCAACAACTTCTTCCCCATTTGCTTCGCCTGGTGCTACTCGACCCGACAAGCCACATTCCTGGATGTTGACCTCCACCTCAAAGATGGCTACATCTGCACCTCGGTTTACAGCAAACCTATTAACGACCGGCAATACCTCCACTTTGACAGCTGCCGACCGTTCCGTACTGAGAAGTCCCTTCCGTACAACCTAGCCACCTGCGGTCGTCGCATCTGCAGTGACGAGCAGTCCCTCTCAAAATATACTGAGGGTCTCGCCGAAGCCTTCGCTGACCGTAATTATCTCTCGACCTCGCACAAAAACAAATTTCTCGTGCCGTATCTTCGCAGTCCCGCACCACCTCTCAAAGTCCCACCGTCCGGCCACAGTGGAGCATTCCCCTCGTAACTTAGTACCGACCCAGACTGGAGCAACCGAATTACAATCTCTACCGGGGTTTCACCTACATTTTGTCGTGCGCTGAAATATTTCGTCCCGCCCACTGTCATTCCCACACTTCCCACAGTGGTATTCCGCCGTCCACCGAACGTACACAGTATACTCGTCTATCCCTTCACAGTCCCTGCTCCCATCCCAGTACCTCGTGGCTCGTACACCTGTAACAGACCTAGATGCGAGACCTGTCCCGTATATCCCCCACCACTACCTGCTCATCTGGCAGGGCTACCTGTGAAACCAGTCACACGATCTACAAGCTAAACTGCAACCACTGTGCTGCATTCTGTGTGGGCACGACAGCCGAGAAGCTGTATGTCCGCACGAACGACCGCCGACAGACTGTAGCCGAGAAACGAGTGGACCACCCTGTTGCTGAGCTCGCTGCCAAACGTGACATCCTACACTTCAGTGACTGCTTCACAGACTGTGCTATATGGATCCGTCCCACCAGCTTTTCTGAACTGCGCAGTTGGGAACTTTCTCTGCAATATGTCTTATGTTGCCGTAACCCTCCTGGCCTCGACCTTCATTAGTCGTCGTCCTCTCCCGACCGGCCCCTTCCCTGTTCCCATTCCAGTACTACAAAGTCCTCATTCCACCGTTGCACCCGGTCTCTTTACTTCTATTCCTTTCCACTAACCTCCTTCCCTACCTCTCCCCTCCCCTCTGTGAAACCTCCCGACTGCACACAGTTGCCCTACCCTCTCTCCACCGCGTCTCTGCGTGCTCTCCGGCAGCACGTCACTGTCCATTGTCCGTCACCCCTACCCTACTATCCTTCTCCCTCCCCTCCCCACCCTCCACCCGGTCGCCATTTCTGTCACGCACTGCCGCTGCTGCTCACAGTGTAGCCTAAGACTACAGTCGTGTGTGAGAGTTGCATTTGCATGAGTGTGTGTGTCTGGCAGCATCTCTGCTGTATGGTGAGTACCAAATTTCCTTTTCATAATATTTTTAATTAACATTTTTCTACATTTAGAGCTAGGTGCCCTTCATCTCACCAACTAGAAATTTTGTGTAAGCCATCTTGTATCCTCCTACAGTCACTCAACTTTGACTCATTATCATTCACCACTGCATAATCAGCAAAGAACTGCAGATAGCTTCCCACCCTGTGTGCCAAATCATTTGTGTATACAGAGAATAATAGCAGTCCTATCACACTTTCCTGGGGCACTCTTGACTATACCCTTGTCTCTGATGAACATTTGCTGTTGAGGACAACATATTGTGTTCTATAACTTAAGAAGTCTTCGGGCCTCTCACATCTGTGTGAACCTACTTCATAGGCTTGTACTTTCCTTAATAGCCCGCAAAGGGCCACTGTGTCAAGCGCTTTCCGGAAACAGAGATATATGGAATATGCCTGTTACCCTTCATTCGTAGTTGCCTTTCCTCGTGTACTGTCACAGTTCTCAATTCTCAGAGAAGTTTTCTCCCGGAGGTCTGACAAAGTGGAGATGGATTTGTTTTCCGTTCTTCTCGATGCACAGTTAGTAGTAGTGTACAGATTTCAGATGATTGAATCTAGGGCAGTACACACACTTTTTTGTCCTAAAGGTGTAGAACACAATTCAGACAGGTTCTTGAAGTAGATCGGCCCATCATTTCTGTCTAATTTTCTTCACACTGCAAAATAGGAACCACATCTCACAGACACTTACCCCATATGTGGCTCATCACTCTTTGACAGATACATGCCGAATGTTGACTTGTGCGTCTGACGTGTAACAAATGACTGGGTAACGCGTAAATCCCGGCCGCGGGTCGACAGGTAGGGATCGCACGTACCCCCTGGTACAGGACAGACCCTGGAAGAGGTGTTTGCACGAGCTGCTACCTTCCCAAATTGCCGATTGGTCCCTGTGTCAGGTGTTCAGGAGGTGTGACCTGTGTAAACAATCACCTGAGGCGGGTATGCCCCCTCGAGAAGGGGTCCCCCATTTGGAAGGAGCGTGCACTGACAGTTGTGGGAGGATTTCTCGCAGTGAGCTAATCGTCTTCTCAATCGACGTCTACGAAACGTAAACAGATTCAAAGAACCTTCCAGCTACACCCCTCTTTCCTCACGGTTTCACGTACTGAAGACTATCAGCCCTTCACAACGGTAAACCTTTTATTATTCGTAAAGGTGTAGATGCCATTGCCGGCCCTGTGAAATCCTACTCTCATTTATGGAATGGCTCTTTGCTTTTGGAGACTACTTCTGATCCACAAGCACAACTATTGCTCACTTCTCCACGGCTACCCTGTTCGTGTCGAGGCCCGTAGAACTTTGAATTTTTCCTGTGGTGTTATTTACATTAGGTTGCTCGACGGTCTGACCGAGGCCTAAATGCGATCGTACCTCTCTGATTGGGCCATCGTTGCCGTCCGTCAGATGATGAAAGAATGTAGATTTCTCTTTAGTGCCCTCACACACTCTTTCCACCTTTGATAGAGTGGTGCTTGCATCCAAGATCAATGCAGGCTATAAGATGATCACAGTCAGACTGTACAGTCCGAATCCAATGTGCTGCTACCGGTGTCACGGTTTCAACCACACTAGATTGTCTTGTCGACACCTGGCCAAATGTGTAACTTGTGGTAGGGATGCACACGAGGGCGATTGTCCGCCACCTCCTCCCCACCGTATCGACTCCAATGGCGGCCGTGCCCCCGCCTCTCGAGATTGTTCTGTGTATCTCGATGAGCGGACTGTCCGGGAGATCCGGGTAAAGGAATAAGTGCCGTATCCGGTCGCTCACAAGTTATTGGCTAGTCGCAAACCCTGCGATCTATCGTCTGGCACTTACAGTTCTGTTCTTGCTACATCTCACTGCGTGAAGAATGTGGCCACAAAGATGTGTGACCTCAACTTCAGCTCTGAGGTTGTGAAATTGCCCAGTGTTAAGGTAGCATTGCCATCCCCTCGTCCAGCTGACCTCAACTTCAGCTCTGAGGTTGTGAAATTGCCCAGTGTTAAGGTAGCATTGCCGTCCCCTCGTCCAGCTGTGCAACGAGCCATCAGACTCTCGTGTCGAGGGGCGGAGCCGCCAGCTACACGACTGGCAGGCCGGAAAGGATAGGAGGAATACTCCTGTGAAGACTTCCTACTTCCCTCCACCCGACCGACACCTCAGTCTTCCTCTTCTAACCGAAAAGGCACGAAGAAGTCCAACAGATGCAAACGATCTTCTCTGTCAAGTCAAAGATACTCTGAGACGGTGTCACCTTGTGATACCTACGCCCGGCGGCCCTCTGTGTCACCGGTGTGCACCACCGACTCTTCTTCTGGGTTGGACTCCACAACCGACAGCACAACAAAGCCACTGTCTCTGTGGACCTTACAGAGCAGGATAGTTCTGCCTCTGAACCCTGTAGTGGTAAATCTTCACAGGCTGGCACTCGGCAGCTGCCGAAGTGGTACCCCTTCAGTTTTTCCTCCTCGTGACTCTCCTGCAGTGGAACGTTCGCGGCCTTCGATCCCACGGAGAGGATCTGTGGCTGCTTTTAGAATCGCAGTGGCCCCTTTTACTCTGCCTTCGGGAAACAAAATTGCATCTTCACGACTGCTTTGAGCTTTTGCAATTCTTCCCGGTCCATTTTGACCTTCCCCCTGAGGTCGCCATTCCGTCTCGTCGGGGAGTCGTGCTGCTCATTCGGGACGATGTCAGTTGACCCGTCTACACGACTACCCATCTTCGAGCTGTCGCAGTTCACCTTTTCCTCCCTCACCGGACTTTTTCGCTTTGTACCATTTATATCCCTCCACATTCGATGTTACCGGGACAGACTTCCTTCAGCTTATAGGGCGGCTACCTCCCCCCATTTTTGCTGCTCGGTGACTTTAATGCACATCATCCCCTGTGGGGTTCTCCCAGAACCTGTCAGAGAGGTGCCCTCTTGGCTGACCTTCTTAACCAACTTAACCTCTTCTGCCTTATCACAGGAGCACCCACATTTCTTTGGGACTCCTCACACACCTATTCCCATTTGGACCTATCCTTCTGCACTGCCCAGCTTGCTATCGTCTCGAGTGGTGCGTTCTTTCTGAACCTACTCGAGCAACCACTTCCTGTGTGCTATCCGTTTGCTGATGCCTACCCCACCTGTCTGCACACCCAAATGGCAGCTTACAAGGGTGACTGGCAGCTTTACTCCTCCCTGGTGACCTTTGACGAACAAGATTTTCCCAGTTGTGATAACCAGGTGGAATATCGTACAGATGTTATTCTTAACACTGCCGAACATTCCATTCCTCGCACTTCCCCTTTACCGTGCCGTGACCCAGTCTCTCGGTGGACTGAGGCACACCGTGACGCAGTTCGTGTGCAGAGACGTGTTCTCCGCATTTTTAACTGTCATCCTAAGACGGCAAACTGCATCCGTTATAAACAGATGCGTGCGCAGTGTGGTCGCATTCTTCGGGATAGCAAAAAAGCTAGCTAAATTTCATTCACTAGTTCTTTCAGCAGTTCCACCCCTCCCTCTGTCGTGTGGGCCAACCTCAAACAAATCTACGCAACCGAGATCCGTCCCCCAATTTCCGGCCCGACAGTAGCAGGTGATGTCGTCGTGGACCCTATTGCCATCACCGACACCTCGGTCAACCATTTTGAGGAAATTTCGACCACTTCCCACTGTCACCCTGTCTTCCTCCATCCGAAGCGAGTGAAGTAGGCTCGGGCGATACCCTTCTCTCCACAGAATCGTCAGTGCTACAATGCCGCCTTTACTGCGAGGGAGCTAGATCGTACTTTCAATCGTCCCGATCCTCCGCCACAGGGCGAGACACTGTGCACTTCAGATGTTGCAGCACCTTTGTCTCGTAGGCAAGCACTTTCTGTTTAATACGTACAACCGCATCTGGGCAGAGTGCACATTTACCGGATGCTGGCGTGAAGCCCCTGTCGTACCCGTACCTTAGCCCGGTATCACCTTCCTTCCAGCTACTGCCCAATCTCTCTCACCGGCTGTATTTGCAAGGTGATTGAACGTACGATTAGTGTCTGGTTGGTACGGTGGTTCGGGTCTCACAATTTGCTGACCACTGCACAGTGTCGATTTGGAGTGCACCGTTCTGCAGTTGACCATCTCGTCACCTTGTCCACCCGTGTCACGAATAACTTTCTGCGGAAATCCCAGGTTGTAGCCGTGTTTTTAGATTTGGAGAAGGTCTGTGACACCTGCTGGAGAACTGGTATCCTCCGCACTCTCTAGACGTGGGGCTTCCGTGGCCACCTTCCCCATTACCTTAAGGAATTTTTAAAAGGCAGAGTTTTTGCAGTGTGTGTGGGTTCTGCCTTGTCGGACACCTTTACCCAGGAAATTGGTACGCCTCGTGGTTTCATCTCGAATGTCGTCCTCTTTGCTTTTGCCGTTAAGCCTACAATGGCCTGTCTTTTGCCGGGTATCTCGGGCTCCCTTTACGTTGACGATTTTGTCATCTATTGCAGTTCTCAGGAAAATTGTCACTTGCTCACTCTTGATGGAGCCGTGGTGATTTTTATGTGGATTCCTGGACACGTCGATCTGCCTGGTCGTATTGGTTTGCCAGGAAATGAGGCTGCTGCCGAGGCTGCAGTCCTCTTACTTCGGCCCACTAGTTTCTATTTTCCCTCCGACGATCTCTGTGTTGCCGTCTGCCAGAAAATGGTCACTTTGGCATCGCCATTGCTTCTTCTTTCACAGGAATAAGCTCCAGGTTATTAAGCCTCTACCAGTCTTGGACAATCTCCTCTTGGCCCTCCCACCAGGAGGTGGTTTTTTAACTAAGTTGCATAGAGGGCACTGCCTTTTTAGCCATTGCCATTTGTTAAATGTGGATCCCCCTCCACTTTGTGTACATTGTGCCCAAGGTTTAATTGATCGCTATTTCCAGGCAGAATGCCCAATTTTTGGCCGTTTGCGTTCCCACTTGGTTTTCCTGTGTCAGTTACTGGCCGTTTTAGTGAACAACGCACGGGCTGTCGACTGCATTTTACTTTTCATCCATCGTAGCAATATGGCAAGGGCCATTTAATTTTCAGTTCTTGACCTCAGTTTTTATAGCCCTTTCTTCACGTCCCTGTTTTTAGCTGTCACCTCTTACATTGATTGAGATTGACGTGTAGTCACTTTTTAACTCCTCTGTCTTTGTGTTCTATAGTTTTGACTTGGGTGCATATGACCCCAGTTGTTTTGCACCCTAAAACAAAATGAACAGGCATTTATCATACCTGGACTGAGAACAACAGTTTTTAAACCATCTTCTGTCCACATGAAATATGCTGCTGTCAAAAATGGTTATGAAGAGACTCGAGATTGTTTTGTTTTCAAAAACTTCTGGGTCTGAATCAGACACAACTGGTAGGAATCATTATATTGATTCTATAAGTAATCCACAGCTTTATATACACTTTCAATCCCCTTGTTCCACTGTTCAGCTGACATACACTCCTGGAAATTGAAATAAGAACACCGTGAATTCATTGTCCCAGGAAGGGGAAACTTTATTGACACATTCCTGGGGTCAGATACATCACATGATCACACTGACAGAACCACAGGCACATAGACACAGGCAACAGAGCATGCACAATGTCGGCACTAGTACAGTGTATATCCACCTTTCGCAGCAATGCAGGCTGCTATTCTCCCATGGAGACGATCGTAGAGATGCTGGATGTAGTCCTGTGGAACGGCTTGCCATGCCATTTCCACCTGGCGCCTCAGTTGGACCAGCGTTCGTGCTGGACGTGCAGACCGCGTGAGACGACGCTTCATCCAGTCCCAAACATGCTCAATGGGGGACAGATCCGGAGATCTTGCTGGCCAGGGTAGTTGACTTACACCTTCTAGAGCACGTTGGGTGGCACGGGATACATGCGGACGTGCATTGTCCTGTTGGAACAGCAAGTTCCCTTGCCGGTCTAGGAATGGTAGAACGATGGGTTCGATGACGGTTTGGATGTACCGTGCACTATTCAGTGTCCCCTCGACGATCACCAGTGGTGTACGGCCAGTGTAGGAGATCGCTCCCCACACCATGATGCCGGGTGTTGGCCCTGTGTGCCTCGGTCGTATGCAGTCCTGATTGTGGCGCTCACCTGCACGGCGCCAAACACGCATACGACCATCATTGGCACCAAGGCAGAAGCGACTCTCATCGCTGAAGACGACACGTCTCCATTCGTCTCTCCATTCACGCCTGTCGCGACACCACTGGAGGCGGGCTGCACGATGTTGGGGCGTGAACGGAAGACGGCCTAACGGTGTGCGGGACCGTAGCCCAGCTTCATGGAGGCGGTTGCGAATGGTCCTAGCCGATACCCCAGGAGCAACAGTGTCCCTAATTTGCTGGGAAGTGGCGGTGCGGTCCCCAACTGCACTGCGTAGGATCCTACGGTCTTGGCGTGCATCCGTGCGTCGCTGCGGTCCGGTCCCAGGTCGACGGGCACGTGCACCTTCCGCCGACCACTGGCGACAACATCGATGTACTGTGGAGACCTCACGCCCCATGTGTTGAGCAATTCGGCGGTACGTCCACCCGGCCTCCCGCATGCCCACTGTACGCCCTCGCTCAAAGTCCATCAACTGCACATACGGTTCACGTCCACGCTGTCGCGGCATGCTACCAGTGTTAAAGACTGCGATGGAGCTCCGTATGCCACGGCAAACTGGTTGACACTGACGGCGGCGGTGCACAAATGCTGCGCAGCTAGCGCCATTCGACGGCCAACACCGCGGTTCCTGGTGTGTCCGCTGTGCCGTACAGCTGTGCTTGTACAGCCCTCTCGCAGTGTCCGGAGCAAGTATGGTGGGTCTGACACACCGGTGTCAATGTGTTCTTTTTTCCAATTCCAGGAGTGTATATTGATGTGTACACCACACAGAGTGATGTCAGACATTAGATACACTGCCAGCCAGAGTGGCCGAGCAGTTCTAGGCGCTTCGGTCTGGAACCGCGCGACCGCTATGGTCGTGGGTTCGAATCCTGCCTCGGGCATGGATGTGTGTGATGCCCTTAGGTTAGTTAGGTTTAAGTAGTTCTAAGTTCTAGGGGACTGATGACCTCGGAAGTTAAGTCCCATAGTGCTCAGAGCCATTTGAACCATTAGCTACACTTATAGATCCGTAGTTTTGTTATCATGAGAGATGACAAGTAAATTTGTTTTTTTGTGTGTTGTGTGTGTTGTGTGTGTGTGTGTGTGTGTGTGTGTGTGTGTGTGTGTGTGTGTAGTGCTGCTGCTGTATAGGTACGTATTGAATTTGCTCCTGTTATTTTGTCGTGTGTCAAATCTTGGTTTAAAAATATTAAAAACAACATTTTTTAATTTCTTATCAATTATTTATTGCACTGTCTTAACACAGCTGTATAAACAGTGTTCTTGGTCTTGGCTTCTTTTGCAGAGATCTAAAAGATTTTGTAGATAGGATACAAGTGAGCATGCCACATACAGTTCTGCACGAGAAAGGCAGAGTTTTTCTAAACGCTCAGCATCATCTTTGACTGTTTGCCCGTGAGATTTATTTATGATTATTCTCATAGCAGTTTTTAGTGGGAATTTAAGCACAAAATAGAAAATTACAAAGCATGTATTTTAACATACCCAGCAATGCTTGAAAATCACTAAAAATGTATGGGATTTGGATATATGTCGTAATCATCTCTCCCACCCTCTCTCTATCCTCCTCCTCCTTCTCTTCTCTCCTCCCTCTGTCCATCTCCTCCCCCTTCCAATTGTCCATCTCCTCCTCCCCTCCCCCTCTCTGTCCACCACCTTCCCACCTCTTCCTGTTAATCTATCATCCCACATTCTCTCTATCCATCTCCTCCTCACTCATCTCTCTGTCTATATCCTCCTCCTCCTCCTCCTCCTCCTCCTCCTCCTCCTTTGTGTCGTTGCCGCCCCCCCCTCTCTCTCTCTCTCTCTCTCTCTCTCTCTCTCTCTCTCTCTCTCTCTTTCCGTCCCCCTTCCTCCCCCTGTCCCCCTCTCCTCCCTCCCTACCCATACTGCACTCATATTTGGGAGGAAAACTGTTCAAACCCACATCCGGGCATCCTGATTTAGTTTTCCGTGATTTCCCAGTATTCACCGCACTGGATGTGTCAACAAAGCATGAAAACCCATGTTCATCTATTACCTAGATGTTTGCAATATAGCGGGATGACAAGGAAAATTTGTAACCTGTCTCTCTAAACTTTTAAAACTTCCTTTCTCAGTCTATATTTAGATTCTTCATATATTGTTTATACCTCCATGATATAAAAAATTATTAAATATGTAGTCCATCTTTTTGAATAACCCTGTCGCACACACTCACTCACTATTGTGACTATAGCTTAATACTTCAGTCTTAGTTGGTGCTGGAATATAAGTAAATAATTGATTCTGTTTTCTTATTGCTTTCCAAGTGCATACTTAACTAATGGTTATTTATTTATTTATTTATTGACTTGCTCCTATGCATTACAAATGGCAGGGCAGACCCAGCCCTGTGTCAGATAATGGATTGAGGCAAATTCTTAATGTCAAGTGGCAACATTTTTGATGGTACCAGGAGAGTTGTTCAGAGGTGACTTACGTGACCCTAATGTGTCCAAGCATATGAAAAAGTATCTATTAAAATAAATAATATATACATAAAATTATCCCCAGTCAGCCAGCTATCCATTTTCCGTACTGGTTGGAGTGAAGAAAGAAAGATTACTATTGTACTGACTCTTATCTATGACAAAAATTTCAGTTGCAAAGATAGCTCTGAATTAAAATCCCTTCCCAGGAATACCTACAAACTTGCAGTGTGGTGTAACGTGTTTCAGGTTGTTTATCGTTTGCAATCCGAGCCCTCCACCTTCCTACGCAGTGCGTGACGTTTTCGGCAGATTCGGCCACCTGATTGACGTCTACCTGCTGAACGGCAAGAACTACGGCTACGTCAAGTATGCCAGTAAGGAGTCTGCCAACAAGGCAATTCAGGTAAGTCTCGATGCTAGGTGTTTTAACACACTACGGGAATACTGTCAGGCCAGTAGCACTTACTGCACAGAGAATCTCGGTGCATTTACGAAGGCTGTGATCTATACCGTATCAGAATAACAAAGTAATTGACAGTGAAGTACAGTTAAGTGTGGGAGGAGATGATGCCATTGGTTTGCTGGTGCTGACAGTATGGTAGGAGTAGCAACAGCTGTGATGTTCCTTACTGAACTACCCGCTGGCATTGCCTTTTAACGTGCAGTATTGAGCTGCGTTTCAGGATCATGATATCCTTATGGCTTAAAGAACACACCCCTGTGTGTAAAATGATACCGTTTTCCTGCTATTTGTGTATAACTCGACAAAAGTGACAGGAAGTGCGTTGCCTTTTACAATAATAAGCCATCATATTTGATACCAAAGAGGTGTTAAAATGGATCTGAATCATTCGTATAAATACAACAATCAACAACATTAAAATAATATGTACTAATAACTGTAGTTTGCATGTGGTGTCATACTTGAGCAGAGGATTATTCCTCAATAATGAGATGAGATTTATTGTCCAAATGCAGTACACACCACACAGTCAAAAATGCGGAACACAGACACACAAAGAAAACTGAATTCAGGCAAAGGGTAAGTGCCACATAGTTCAGAATGACGGCCTTCTACGACACTGTCAGTACTTGAGCTCTGGTCCGTGAACGAGTCACTGGACTCGCCCAAGAATATAATTATATTTTCAGTATTACTCTCTACACTCACTCTAGTTTTCCATGCATCTTCAACATCCATTTCTGTGTGGCGTAAGACGTCACACCACTTGCCTAGTGTTATTTGTGCCACTGCTTCCTCTAACAGCCTTTGAATTTCTGCAACAGTGAAGCTTTTGGTATTTATTGTCAAATAATGTTTAATCTGCATCCAAATCATTTCGATGGTGTTGAATTGGCAGCGGTATGGTGGAAGCCTCAGAACCCTATGGCCACATTCTTCAGCTACCTCGTCAACAATGTACTGTTGAAACTGTGAATTATTATTATTATTATTATTATTATTATTATTATTATTTTCTTCACAATTTCCACGAGTTTCACCTTACATAAACATCCTGAATTTTCACATTGTGATGTTTGAACCATTCGGTAATGTTGGCTTTTTTCGTTGCCATCATTGGAGCTTTGTATTTCATAACTGAATGGTGGGGGGCGTTATCCGTGACAATGACACACAGCCGATTTAAGTTTTTCCAATAGTTGCCGCTTGAACCACTTCAGAAGACTATTGTTGTTGATCTCCTCGTGGAAGTTGCTTGTTTTCCCCGATTTGTAAATGAGGAGACAGGTATGAAACCAGATGCAATTCCAGCATGCAAAACAAGAATTCTTGTGCCCTTTCCCAGGGAAACAGCAGAACTTCCACATACGGCATCTGTCAAGTCTTTTGTGGTGGAATGACTGGCATTTATCCAGGTTTCGTTGAGCCACACAATGTCTTCAAATGGCATTTTAATGATATTTCTTAAAAATTGACAATGCCGTACTAAGATGTCACGTCTCTCCGTTATAATTTTCCCTTGATTAATTTTTTTATTTTATTGAAACCAGAGGGCTCTGACAATCATTAACAGATATGTCTTTCTCCCGCTGAATAACTCTGCTTTGCAAAGAGTAACACGCAGTTTTTTTATAGTTGGATGTTCTTTTCTCTCGTCACATCTATATACGTGGTGATGAACAGCATCTTGTTGAAAAGATACATAGTGTGTGATGCACGGTTCTGTCCTTCTCTTTTTATGGAATGTCCGCAGTTTGGACGGATCTTCCCTGTCTACATAGAATCTCTCCTTAAAAATTTTGACGACTGTATTTTTATATATCTTCAAACAATCTGCAGTTCTTATGACTATCTTAGTTAGAGGCAATAGAGTTGGACCACTGTCTCTCTCCTTCTCGAAATATTCTTGCAGCGAGCACATGTATTATGTGTCCGATGACACGAAACCTGGCCATGTCACCGAATTTTCCATTCCGCAGCCACACTTTTTTTTTCACACTTCTGCTACAAGGTTCAAACATTCTGTAGTGGGAAATAAATTCGCCGCACGGACAAACGGAGCACACAGTGAAACAGACCGCAACTGTGTACGTTGCTGGCCGCGAGCATCGTCTGCAACTGGGTACAGTACCCGCTACGTGCAGTAGTAGGGAGATTTGACAACCGTGAATGGCACAGGAGGTGCGGCCGAGTGCTGATTGGCTGGTTCTATAGTAGCAGGCCTGTAAACAGCTGGATGTCAGTCACTTCGTTATTCTGATGTGTCGGTATAGGATAATGTGTGTGTCCGATTCAGTTTAACATTTATTGCAGTTTATTTTAAAATACTGTCACAGTGAAAGAGCTGAATTCACAGTTAGACTGATGGGTAAACACCTAGCTGTCATAAAATGGAGCTCTGTCACTATTACTGCGCATACTGTAACAGGCGTGGTCAGCGGCATCACATGTGCCCGTTGCTTTGTTCGGTATGTACTAAGAATAAAGTATGCCACTACGTTATTTACGTCCCCTCTCTCCCCTCTCTTTCTCTTTCTTCCTTTATGTATAGAGTTACTAAGAATGTGTGAAAAGCATGATACGTCAGTTGGCTGTTTAAATTGTGTAAAATACAAATAATACCAGTATGAATGGAGCAACCCTGTTCGTGTATCAGATATCGAGGCCAACTGAACATTTTCATTACATTAATTACAGGCTCAATTACAAAGCTTTGATTTCAGTTATTTTAATTATTGTAATGAAGTGCAACAAGGCTGTCAATAGTTTGGATCCCATCTTCTTGCAATCTGCAGAGGTTACCTAAAATACTGTGACATCTGGCACTGCAGAACTCTGTGTCAATGGAGAAGTAAGATGCTACAGCCACAATCTCAAAAAGCCACATAAAACAGAAAATTTAAATTGTATGACTGTTTTGACCAAATGTTGTATATGTATTGAAACAGAAAATTGTAAACGTTTACCTGATGTCGCTCGGGCTGGGAAGTGATATTAGCAGTATTTGTAACACTACATATTGCATGAACATACACGTACTTAAATATGCAGTTTACTAATTGGGGACACAAGTGTAGGGGTAGTATATGAACGTAACTCTTACCAAAGGTGGTAGAGTTGGTCATTGTGCACTTGCAAAAAATTTATTCAAGTTCATACCTCAGCAGCTAAGTAGATTTTCTGTTAAATTTGAAACAGTAGACCAGTTTCTGATGTGTTGAACAACCCTCTAATTCTCTAAATAGCAATTAACTTTTTGAGAGTATTATGGAAAGGATAGTCGCTACTCACCATGTACTAGAAACGCTGAGTCGCAGATAGGCACAACAAAAAGACTATCGGAAAGTGACCGGGTGGGGGATGATAACATTACTTATACATGGTTACTCTGAATTTACACTTAAGTGCCTGGCAGAGGGTTCATCGAACCATTTTCATACTACTTCTCTACCATTACACTCTCGAATGGTGTGTGGGGGGAAAAAGGAACACCAAAATCTTTCCGTTCGAGCTCTGATTTCTCTTGTTTTATTATTATGATCATTTCTCCCTACGTAGGTGGGTAAAGTACTGCTTGTGGGAGCATGCAGGGATGAGGGGGAGAGAGGGTAGAGCAGCTAGCTGCAGACGGGAGATTAGATGGATGGGGGCGAGCAGAAAGTGTGTTGGTGGAATAGAGGGCTGTGTCGTTTTGGAATGGGAACAGGGAAGGGGTTAGATGGATAACGACAGTGACGACTGAAGGTTAAGACGGGGAGGGTTGTTGGAATGTAGGATATATTGCAGAGAGAGTTCCCACCTGCACAATTCAGAAAAGCTGCTATTGGTGGGAAGGATCCGGATGGAACGAGCTGTGAATTAGTCATCGAGGTGAAGAACATCGTGTCCGATGTGCTCAGCTGTGGTACGGTCCAGCTGTTTCTCGGCCACAGTTTGTCGGTGGCCATCCGTGCTTTTAGCCAGCTTGTCGGTTGTCGTGCCCACGTAGAATGCAGCAGAGTGGTTGCAGCTTAGCTTGTAGATCACACGTCTGGTTTCATAGGAAGCCCTGCCTTTAATGGGATAGCAGCCAAAACCTCTCCAACAAACAGAAGCTAGATATCAAAGTTAGCGTGAGGAGCACTATGCGTGAAGCGTTCAGTGAATTCGAAAGTAAAATTCTATGTACCTACTTGACAGAAAATCCTAGGAAGTTCTGGTCTTAATGTTAAATTAGTAAGTGGATCGAAACAGCATATCCAGACACTCTGGGATGATAATGTCATTGAAACAGAAGATGACACGCGTAAAGCTGAAATACTTAACACCTTTTTCCAAAGCTGTTTCACATAGGAAGACCGCACTGCAGTTCCTTCTCTAAGGCCTCGCACAAACGAAAAATGGCTGACATCAAAATAAGTGTCAAAGGATTGAAAAGTAACTGAAATCACTCAACAGAGGAAAGTCCACTGGACCTGACGGGATACCAATCCGATTATACACAGAGTACGCGAAAGAATTTGCCCCCCTATTAACAGCCGTGTACCGCAAGTCTCTAGAGGAACGGAAGGTTCCAAATGATTGGAAAAGAGCACAGGTAGCTCCAGTTTTCAAGAAGGGTCGTTGAGCAGATGCGTAAAATTATAGGCCTATATCACTGACATCAATCTGTTGTAGAATTTTAGAACATGTTTTTTGCTCACGTATCATGTCATTTCTCAAAACCCAGAATCTACTTGGTAGGAATCAACATGGATTCTGGAAACAGCGATTGTGTCAGACTCAACTCGCTTTATTTGTTCATTGACCCAGAAAATATTAGATACAGGCTCCCAGGTAGATGCCGTTTTCCTTGACTTCTGGAAGGCATTCGATACAGTTCCGCACTGTCGCCTGATAAACAAAGTAAGAGCCTACGGAATATCAGACCAGCTGCGTGGCTGGATTGAAGAGTTTTTAGCAAACAGAACACAGCATGTTGTTCTCAATGGAGAGACGTCCTACAGACGTTAAAATAACCACTGGCGTGCCACAGGGGAGTGTTATGGGACCATTGCTTTTCACAATATATATAAGTGACCCAGTAGATAGCGTCGGAAGTTCCATGCGGCTTTTCACGGATGATGCTGTAGTATACAGAGAAGTTGCAGCATTAGAAAATTGCAGCGAAATGCAGGAAGATCTGCAGCAGATAGGCACTTGGTGCAGGGAGTGGCAACTGACCCTTAACATAGACAAATGTAATGTATTGCAAATACATAGAAAGAAGGATACTTTATTGTATGATTATATGACAGCGGAACAAACACTGGTAGCAGTTACTTCTGTAAAATATCTGTGAGTATGTGTACGGAACGATTCGAGGTGGAATGATCATATAAAATTGATTATTGGTAAGGCGGGTGCCAGGTTGAGATTCATTGGGAGAGTCCTTAGAAAATGTAGTCCATCAACAAAGGAGGTGGCTTACAAAAGACTCGTTCAACCTATACTCAAGTATTGCTCGTCAGTGTGGGATCCGTACCAGGTTACCAGGTCGAGTTGACGGAGGAGATAGAGAAGATCCAAAGAAGAGCGGCGCGTTTCATCACAGGGTTATTTGGTAAGCGTGATAGCATTACGGAAATGTTTAGCAAACTCAAGTGGCACTCTCTTCAAGAGAGGCGCTCTGCATTGCGGTGTAGCTTGCTCGCAAGGTCTCGAGAGGGTGCGTTTCTGGATGAGGTATCGAATATATTGTTTCCCCCTACTTATACCTCCCGAGGAGATCACGAATGTAAAATTAGAGAGATTCGAGCACGCACAGAGGCTTTCCGGCAGTCGTTCTTCCCGCGAACCATACGCGACTGGAACAGGAAAGGGAGGTAATGACAGTGGCACGTAAAGTGCCCTCCGCCACACACCGTTGGGTGGCTTGCGGAGTATAAATGTATATGTAGATGCTTGTGACCGGACTGGAGTTGGTGGTGGTGGTGGTGGTGGTGGTGGTGGTGTTGGGAGGACATACGGGATAGGTCTCACATCTAGGTCTATTGCAGGAATACGAGGCACGAAGCAAGTGGTTGTGTGTTGACGGACGAGAATATTACATAGGTTCGTTGGGTGGCAAAGTACCACTTAGGAGGGGTGGGAAGGGTAGTGGGTAGGACATTCCTCATTTCGGGGCACAAAAAGAGGTATTTGAAACTGTGCCGGAGAATGCGATTCAGTTGCCCCAGTCCTGGATGACACTGAGTCACGAGGGGGAATGCTCCTCTGTGGCCAGATGGTGAGTCGTTGGGAAGTGTTGGGGGACTGGAAAGATAAAGCATGGGAGATCTGTTTTTTTTTTTTTTTTTTTTTTTTTTTTACGAGGTTGGGAGTATAATTAGTCTGTGAGGGCCGTAATGAGACCCTCAGTATATTTTGAGAGTGACTGCTTGTCACTACAGATGTAACAGCCTCAGGTGGCTAGGCTGTATGGAAGAGACTTGTTGGTGTGGCATGTGTCAGAAGTGGAGGTATTGCTGGTGGTTGTTAGGTTTGATATGGACACAGGTACTGATGTAGCCTCCTTTGAGGTCGAGGTCAACATCGAGGGGGGTAGCTGGTTGTGTGGAGTAGGACCAGGTGAAGTGATCGGGGGAGAAGGCGTCGAGGTTCTGGAGGATGTGGATAGGGTGTCCTAACGCTGGATCCAGATCGTGAAGATGTCATCGGTGAATCGGAACCAGCTGACCGTTTCAGGATTCTGGGTATTCGAAGAGGATTCCTCTAATTGGCCCACGAAAAGATTGCCATAGGTTGGTGTCGTGCAGGTGCCTATAGGTGTACCTCGGATTTGTTTGTAGGTAATGACTTCAAAGGAGAAGTAATTGTGTGTGAGGATGTAGTTTGTCCTTGTGACTAGGAAGTAGGGTGTAGCTCTGGGATCAGTCGGGAAAGGTAGTGTTCACTACTGGTAAAGTGACGGACGTTAGGGACGTTGGTATAAAAGGAGGTGGCACCAGTAGTGATGAGCAGGGCACCGTATGGTAAAGGAACAGGAACTGGGGAGAGTTGGAGGAGGAAGAGATTGGTATCTTTTATATGGGTTTGGTTGTGTGTGTGTGTGTGTGTGTGTGTGTGTGTGTGTGTGTGTTTTGTTTATTTCCGACAAAGGCCTTGTTGGCAGAAAGTTCATTTACTGTCAGTCTCTTCATTGTGTGTATGTGCAACTCAGCATCTCTGCTATATGGTGAGTAGCAATTATCCTTTTCGTTATATTGTTACATTCCATCCATGATTTTCCATTGTTTAATTGACTTTTTGATATTGTTCAGGGTAAAAAAAAATTGGAAGATTTCATAAAGTAATACTTTCTGCTACAATTCTTCTCCCTTTTCTCCTCCTTCGGGCTTATCAAAGTAGCACAGTGGCAAATCATTTCTGCAAATTGTGGAGTGAGCAAGTGAGTCCATACTATCACAAAGAACTTCTGCAGCCTATTTCACTAGAACCAGCAGACCCTGAAATGAATCTCACCTGTGATTTCATGTTTCCACTCGGTGGGTCGTTGGGATGGGAAATGCTGACCAGTTCAAACATACCGATATTTTAATTCTGAATAACTAGTATTTGTTTCATCTTGGTTATAACAGATGTTTTATTTTTTACTAATAACAGATTAAAAAAACCAAAGTATCAATTAGCCATAACAACAATGCTTTTAAATGAACCTTTTTAAAAATGAAATACTTTTTTTCTGTAAAACTAGCAAATTCAGCACTGCTTTGCAATCTCTAAATATGTATGGAAATTGGGTATAGTCGTACGATCCTTGTTTCCCCCCCCCCCCCCCCTCTCTGTCCATCTCCTCCTTGCTGTCCGCCCCTCTGTCCATCTTCTCCCTCCTTCCCTCCCTCCATCCCCACTCCCCCTTGCTCCCTGTACATCTCCAACAATACATCCTCCAATATACCAGTGACCAATACATCTGCGATATAATCAACTGTTGGATCGTATCTGAATGCCAAACATTAAGTTTGAATTGTCTGTTTCTACATCTGTATCTGTATCTATGCTCTGCAAACCACTGTGAAGCTCCTGGCAGAGGGTATGTCCCATTGCACCAATTAAGGTTTCTTCCCATTCCATTGACGTACGAAATGTGGGAAGAATGATCGTTTTACGGGTAACCTCCAACTGAGCGAGTCAGACTCGACCGTATCTGCCGTTCCGGAGGCACTCGGGTCTGTCTCTGCTGTCACAGCCCACTAATGCCAAATTTTGCCTCTCCGCCGTAACGGATACGTTCGTCGTACGTCGCACGTTGATTTCTGCAGTTGTTTTGTGCGGTGTCGCTTGTCTGTTAGCACTGGCAACTGTATGCAGTGCCGCTGCTCTCGGTCATTAAGTGAAGGCCGTCGGCCACTGTGCTGTCTGTGGTGAGAGGTATTGCCTGAAATTTTGCATCCTCGACACTCTTGACATTGTGGATTTCGGAATATCGAATTCCCTTACAGTTTCCAAAATGGAATGTCTGATGCGTCCAGCTCCGATTACCATTCCGTGTTCAGATTCTGTCAATTGCAGTTGTGCAGCCATAATCACATTGGGCACCTTTTCACATGAATCGCCTGGGTACAAATGACAGCTCCAGCAATGCACTGTCATTTTATACCTTGTGCATTTTATACTACTGCTATCTCTATATGTGCATATTTCTATCCTATGACTTTTGTCACCTCAATCTATGTGACACTACTGTGAGAACTTATTAATTAAATTGTGTAGTTCTAATCAAATGTGTGTTGCCCTACATGTAATGTGCAGTCACTTATAGCTTTGTCCACATTGCAGTTTTCATACAGTTTTGCACAGTTTTACTGAGTTGATGCTCTGTGTTTGATGATAACAAATTGTATTTAGTTCATAGTTATATGAAGGTGTTATAAATGTTTTTGAGAACTGTCTCAAGTGAACTTCGTTTCCCATCATTCAGTTCTGATTTGCAAAGTCTTTACTTTACTACGAGAATCTCATTTCTCTGGAATATATGTTACTGTATTCAGGGTGTTCAAAAATTCAGTGCCCAAACTGAGAGATATTATAAGACACAACAGATGTAATACATTCAGCAACAAAGTGCAATTTGAGTATGGAGTATCCAGGATATCATTGGGTGCGATTGAGAATAAAGTGTGTTTTAGTACTTTATTATTCCGGTCAGTGTTACAGTAACGTTCCAAATGAGCACTGTTAACTTCAAAGCGGAACTGGTACTGACATAGCTGGGTGTCCTGTGTGATAGAAAATGTGTGGCACATTCTGTATGTGTGACCACTGCAAAAACTGTTGGAACTAATTCGTCTTCCAAGCTCGTAGGAGAAGAATACATTTCACCTTCCGTGTAGCCCCAGAGAAAGGCGTCTAACGGTGCGGTTGTCTCGCATTGCTCCTCACGTGCAATGCTCCACATTACGTACTGCGAACATCACGCACGCGCCGGAGCGCTACGTGCCGTTACTGGTTCCGTGCAAATATCAGAATTTGCAACACTGTGTATACCTAACTGAATTTTGTGTAAGAGTGTTTGAAAAAGGTATTTTTGTCTCTCCTTCTCACATGTTTACTTATGCGTGCTCAATTTGTTTTTGGCTGCATGTGACTTCTGTTAGTTTGGGCACTGAATTTTTGAACTCCCTGTATACGCCCTGGACAATCAGGGAAAAACACGGGAATTTTTCGGAATTCTGGGAATTTTTCATGGTTTTAATTTTCAGTTAAATTTTTGTAATTTTTACTGGTAAAAACTGACACTCTAATATGTTTACTTATGCGTGCTCAATTTGTTTTTGGCTGCATGTGACTTCTGTTAGTTTGGGCACTGAATTTTTGAACTCCCTGTATACGCCCTGGACAATCAGGGAAAAACACGGGAATTTTTCGGAATTCTGGGAATTTTTCATGGTTTTAATTTTCAGTTAAATTTTTGTAATTTTTACTGGTAAAAACTGACACTCTAATATAGAACACTATTGTATCCAGCTGCTGCAAAATAATATTTCAGCAATAAAACATAAACGAGGGGAAAAACAATATAAAACTTCAGTTGCAAAGGAAATGCACCTTTTACAACAACAAAGCACTGTGCACACACAAGTGTCTGCCAACAGCAAAATACATCGAAGGCCTTAGGGCGAAGACTATGCAATACCTCATAACAACAAACTGCTTCCGATGGGCGTGACACCACATCTGTGTACGTTAGGTTCGTTTGAGCAGATGCCGGCGGGCTCATGCTCGTGCGCGGTACAATCGCATTTGAGCAGTACCTTCTCCCGCTGCTGGCTACTTGAAGCCAGATGCTAACCGGAAATTTTTTTCTGGATCTATCAAGTGAAATAAAACACATTCACATAGTCACAAAAGGCTGAATATATTGTCTGTTTGTTTCCTGATTTTACTTTATTTCCACATTTGTGGCAGTCAAGCTATAATCGCCTTCGAGAACAATGAAGTTATTTTTATCGGTTTGCTAAGGAAATTTGACTTTTATTAGTATTTTCCACTGAGGCAGTCAATTTAGTTGAAACGAAGAGTTTCATTCCACAGTATAGGCTAGTTCCAACTGTTCACTGAGTTTCCACATTTTCATCTTCTGGCATTTTGCCATAATAAAGAACGAAACGTGAGATAGTACAGTTCAGGTGCTCCAAGAAATTTACATCCCTAAAATCACACTGGAAAGCTTAATATGAGGTTTGGACCTACTTCATTTTGAATGTGGACATACGAATGTGCACTAAAAGCAAAATTATACATTTTAGTATGGTTTACGAAATTCTGAAGCTCTTGGAATATCCTCTGATGTTTCTTTTATGACGTAATGTAAGATCTCGTAATGCTTTATACTCACGAACATACGGGTTTCCTACGCCGTCGTAGCTGTGCATGCGCAGTAACGCTTGTTTTCTGGCTCTCTCGGGCAACAACCGAAACGAACCTATTTCTCAAAGGTGTTGGGAAAATATTGCGAATGGTGATTTGAAAAGCATTATGTTCAAAGTAAATTTCCTTTTACACAAGATGAATTATGTTACGTGTGAGAATGTGCAATGAATTTCTTGATTTACAGATTGTTTGTCTCTTGTTTAAAATTTACCACTTTGAGGACCGACCACTTCGAAGAATATCGAGCCCAGAAGACTAGATATTTAAATTTTACTGGCACATTTGTGTGAAGTATTTTAAAGTGTAACACGTGCAAAAGCATAGCTTCTGTTGTAGCTTATTAATCTTTGAGATCAAAATTATCTGTGAAAGCTTAGCTTTTCTTGTAGCCCCACTGCGTTTATTAATTTAATGCATTAACTTTTCCCATTTGTGTGTTCGTTCTACTGAAGTGATATTGCTAGTGGCTGACAACAACACGTGTCCTATGCTCCGAATATCTGCTGCCACGGCTAGCGAGATCACGTGACAAGAGCTTTGATTGCCTTACAAAAGGGCATCGCAATCTCTATTTCAATGCTTTGGAAACTATTGTACTGTGTTTGGTGGAATTCAAATTTATACTTTTGTAATTACGGAAGTACACAGCATATATGTTGCTGTACATCAGAGATCTTTCCAGGGCCTTTTCTTTTTTGTCGGGTTTAGTTTTCTAAAGTGGTGGCTGGAAGGTCTACTCCAGTGTATAAAGTGTTCACCATTCAAAGGGCTGATAAGTTATAGAGTTCCATGGGAGACTGTCACTTAACTCGGTGGAAAAAGTGTATTTTTTAATCGGGAAATCTGGGAATTTTTTTTCCTTGTCCATGTATACACTCTGAAGATGTAATGCAGGAGAAAATTGTCATTAGATGCCCCCGAAAATTTTCCAGATATTTCGGATTCCTTTTGGATTATGTACAGTGCGGTTAAATTCTTTGCCATTTTGCAGGTGTTGCACGGCCAGGAGATATGCGGAGTTCGGCTGAAGGTGATGGCCGCAGATCCGCGCACGGATGACCGCCGCAAGAGGCTCAGGGTGGACGACCAGTAGGTGCAGACGGTAAGTGTGGGAGATGTGGAGCGAGCGGGCTAACACGAGATAAGCTTAAGAGGCCGCCCGTGAGGGGCTCGTGGTAGACGACGACCGGTTAGTGCGCCTGCCGCGGACGGTAAGTGTGGGGAGCTGTCGAGCACAAAACACTCGCGTAATGTTGGTGCATAATCTGTTCGGGTCTAGAGGATCGGGCTGTAGGTCACTCACTTGATGCAGACTGTGGTGACACGGTAGAAGTCCAATATGACAGCCTCACAGTCTGGGAAAGTTTTTTGTCCTTCCTTAGTCCCGTCAGATTGGCCTTTGAAATTTCAGACTGTGCAAGAGAGACTAGTCATCATCTCGGAACAGTGTCTGTGGGCTACAGACTGAAGTTGTGCTCTTCTGTCAGAAGACTCATTTTTCTGCTGCCCTCGATGCTAGTCTGTCCTGTGTTGGCCTCTTCATCTCTAAATAGGTGGCCACATGTGGGCAGATTTCTGTGACAGGCCAGTTCCGCATATATTTTCGACAGGTCCAGCCTGCCAATCTCGCAACTGTCGTTTTCCGCAGACTTCCGGACGCCGCTTTCGAATCTTGCCTCTCTCATCTGCCCGGAGGCTCGGTACCGTAGTGGTGGTGTAATTGTTTATTCGTGGGTCTCCTCCCGTGAACCGTGGACCTTGTCGTTGGTGGGGAGGCTTGCGTGCCTCAGCGATACAGATGGCCGTACCGTAGGTGCAACCACAACGGAGGGGTATCTGTTGAGAGGCCAGACAAATGTGTGGTTCCTGAAGAGGGGCAGCAGCCTTTTCAGTAGTTGCAGGGGCAATATTGACTGATCTGGCCTTGTAACAATAACCAAAACGGCCTTGCGGTGCTGGTACTGCGAACGGCTGAAAGCAAGGGGAAACTACGGCCGTAATTTTTCCCGAGGGCATGCAGCTTTACTGTATCGTTAAATGATGATGGCGTCCTCTTGGGTAAAATATTCCGGAGGTAAAATAGTCCCCCATTCGGATCTCCGGGCGGGGACTACTCTAGAGGATGTCGTTATCAGGAGAAAGAAACCTGGCGTTCTACGGATCGGAGCGTGGAATGTCAGATCCCTTAATCGGACAGGTAGGTTAGAAAATTTAAAAAGGGAAATGGATAGGTTAAAGTTAGATATAGTAGGAATTAGTGAAGTTCGGTGGCAGGAGGAACAAGACTTCTGGTCAGGTGACTACAGGGTTATAAACACAAAATCAAATAGGGGTAATGCAGGAGTAGGTTTAATAACGAATAGGAAAATAGGAGTGCGGGTAAGGTACTACAAACAGCATAGTGAATGCATTATTGTGGCCAATAGAGACACAAAGCCGACGCCTACTACAGTAGTACAAGTTTATATGCTAACTATCTCTGCAGATGATGAAGAAATTGATGAAATGTATGATGAGATAAAAGAAATTATTCAGGTAGTGAAGGGAGACAAAAATTTAATAGTCATGGGTGACTGGAAATCGAGAGTAGGAAAAGGGAGAGAAGGAAATATAGTAGGTGAATATGGATTGGGGGTAAGAAATGAAAGGGGAAGCTGTCTGGTAGAATTTTGCACAGAGCACAACTTAATCATACCTAACACTTGGTTCAAGAATCGTGAAAAAGGTTGTATACGTGGAAGAAGCCTGGAGATACTGACAGGTTTCAGATAGATTATATAATGGTATAACAGAGATTTAGGAACCAGGTTTTAAATTGTAAGACATTTCCAGGGGCAGATGTGGACTCTGACCACAATCTATTGGTTATGAACTGTAGATTAAAACTGAAGAAACTGCAAAAAGGTGGGAATTTAAGGAGATAGGACCTGGATAAACTGAAAGAACCAGAGGTTGTACAGAGTTTCAGGGAGAGCATAAGGGAACAATTGACAGGAATGGGGGAAAGAAATACAGAAGAAGAAGAAGAATGGGTAGCTTTGAGGGATTAAATAGTGACGGCAGCAGAGGATCAAATAGGTAAAAAGACGAGGGCTGGTAGAAACTTTTGGGTAACAGAAGAAATATTGAATTTAATTGATGAAAGGAGAAAATATAACAATGCAGTAAATGAAGCAGGCAAAAAGGAATACAAACGTCTCAAAAATGAGATCGACAGTAAGTGCAAAATGGCTAAGCAGGGATGGCTAGAGGACAAATGTAAGGATGTAGAGGCGTATCTCACTAGGGGTAAGATAGATACTGCCTACAGGAAAATTAAAGAGACCTTTGCAGAAAATAGAACCACTTGTATGAATATCAAGAGCTCAAATGGAAACCCAGTTCTAAGCAAAGAAGGGAAAGCAGAAAGGTGGAAGGAGCATATAGAGGGTCTTTACAAGGGCAATGTACTTGAGGACAATATTGTAGAAATGTAAGAGGATGTAGATGAAGATGAAATGGGAGATACGATATTGCGTGAAGAGTTTGACAGAGCACTGAAAGACCTGAGTCGAAACAAGGCCCCAGGAGTAGACAACATTCCATTGGAACTATTGACGGCCTTGGGAGAGCTAGTTTTGACAAAACTCTACCATCTGGTGAGCAAGATGTATGAGACAGGCGAAATACCCTCAGACTTCAAGAAGAATATAAGAATTCCAGTCCCAAAGAAAGCAGGTGTTGACAGATGTGAAAATTACCGAACTATCAGTTTAATAAGACACAGCTGCAAAATACTAACGCGAAATCTTTACAGACGAATGGAAAAACTGGTAGAAGCCTACCTCGGGGAAGATCAGTTTGGATTCCGTAGAAATGTTGGAACACGTGAGGCAATACTGACCTTACGACTTATCTTAGAAGAAAGATTAAGGAAAGGCAAACCTACGTTTCTAGCATTTGTAGACTTTGAGAAAGCTTTTGACAATGTTGACTGGAATACTCTCTTTGAAATTTTGAAGGTATCAGGGGTAAAATAGAGGAAGGCTTTTTACAACTTCTACAGAAACCAGTCACACTTATAAGAGTCGAGGGGCATGAAAGGGAAGCAGTGGTTGGGAAGGGAGTGAGACAGGGTTGTAGCCTCTCCCCGACGTTATTCAATCTGTATATTGAGCAAACAGTGAAGGAAACAAAAGAAAAATTCGGAGTAGGTATTAAAATCCACGGAGAAGAAATAAAAACTTTGAGGTTCGCCGATGACATTGTAATTCTGTCAGAGACAGCAAAGGACTTGGAAGAGCAGTTGAATGGAATGGATAGCGTCTTGAAAGGAGGATATAAGATGAACATCAACAAAAGCAAAACGAGGATAATGGAATGTAGTTGAATTCTGAGGGAATCAGATTAGGAAGTGAGACACTTAAAGTAGTAAAGGAGTTTTGCTATTTGGGGAGCAAAATAACTGATGATGGTCGAAGTAGAGAGGATATAAAATGTAGACTGGCAATGGGAAGGAAAGCGTTTCTGAAGAAGAGAAATTTGTTAACATCAAGTATAGATTTAAGTGTCAGGAAGTCGTTTCTGAAAGTATTTGTATGGAGTGTAGTCGTGTATGGAAGTGAAACGTGGACGATAAATAGTTTGAACAAGAAGAGAATAGAAACTTTCGAAATGTGGTGCTATAGAATAATGTTGAAGATTAGGTGGGTAGATCACGTAACTAATGAGGAGGTATTGAATAGAATTGGGGAGAAGAGAAGTTCGTGGCACAACTTGGCTAGAAGAAGGGATCGGTTGGTAGGTCATATTCTGAGGCACCAAGTGATCACCAATTTAGTACTGAAGGGCAGCGTTGAGGGTAAAAACCGTAGAGGGACACCAAGAGATGAATACACTAAGCAGATTCAGAAGGATGTAGGTTGCAGTAGGTACTGGGAGATGAAGCAGCTTGCACAGGATAGGGTAGCATGGAGAGCTGCATCAAAGCAGTCTCAGGACTGAAGACAACAACAACAACAACAACAACAACAACAACAACATTCGTGGGTCTACAACTGCAGTACATACTCAACAAGCCAGTGGCCACAGGCGACAGATTTCAGAAGTTGTGACTGTCTCACTGAGGGTACAATATATAGTGTGATGTTTTTAGGTGTTATTTTATTGTAGTACATATTTGGGTTCTGAAACGGGTTTGTAACAAAGATAAGAAGCTAATACGGGTGACAGTAGGGAGAAAATTGTGGCATTTGCTGGCGATTTGTGCGTTATATACTTGTATATTTCTTGAAAGAAAAACTGGACATCATGGTTCTAAAAATGGATTGCTGAAAGGCTGTATTCCAGACATATGGATCTGCTTCAGAATCGTGAAGGTTTGATACGCTAGGGGGAGAGCATTCTTTATCCTTTGTACATACAGTAATCCATAATAATTGTAAAATAGTGGATGTAACAACCTTATCAGTAGTACAATAATGAACCAACTAGGAGCAAATTTTTATTCACACTCACGAAAGCTTTGGTTTATGTAGTTCTTCACCGCCAACCCTTTTCCCCTTCTTTCAAGAAGCGTGCACTTTCCTTAGCTCTTTTCTGAAATTATCAGAGGTATTTTAAATCCATCTTTGAAACTACAACAAAAAATGCATATTTGAGTCAACAGGTGCACTTCATGTACCGAAGTAAAACAGTCAGTGGTATGTAATGAAATAACTTTACAGTTTGGATTGGTTTGGTTCCTATATCTAAAACAGTTAGTTACAAAACATGTTTATTTGTCTTAAAGTACTTTGTCGCTCACATCGGGAAACATTATCTGCTTTGTATACTACAGTAACTGATGTCAAACGTGACATCTTTTGCATCAGGAAATGTCTAGTTCTGCAAAGCAATGTGCAGTTAGGTGGAGAACGAATTGCCAGATGAGGGAACACCTGAAAAATATGCCAGCAGACAGCTTTTCCTGATGTGAGCAAAAGTCAGACATAAAATTCCTTAAGTAAAATCAACAAATTTTGAACCGCGTTGTTGTTGATAGTATGGGGAGAGAGAGAAGCTGAAGCACAGAAGAAACTTAATGATTGGAAAAACACATTCAAAAATTTTGAACTAAAAAGAAGTAAAACAGAGTCAGTAGAAATGACCCATCAACAGGCAGGAACAACCTCAAATATATTTCTAGGAGGAGTCAAAGTAGAATCTGTTTCACGTTTCAAGTACCTAGGAAGCACGATCTCAAAAGACGACACCATTAAACAGGAAATACTCGGCAGGACAGAGAAAGCGTACAATTTTTACAGTCAGATCAGAAATCTACTTTGGGATGATAAAGTGCCACGAGAAGCAAAAGCGACCGTGTACCACACCTATTTTGTACCAGTCCTAACATACGGTTTAGAAAATGTACCCTACTAAACAAAGATGTCAGCAAAATGAGATTCATTAGAATTACAAATTGAACAACTAGAAAGGACAAAATCGGGAATGAGGTGAACAGGAAAGTATCGGGTGTATTGAGGTTCCTGTTACCCATGTCTTAAAGAAACACAGGCTTCAGTTGTATGGGCACATATTGAGAATGAACAGCAAAGACCTGCAAAAAAGGTATTTCAACCTGAGCTTATTAGGAAGAAGACCACGGGCAAGGCCAAGTAAATGCTGGATAGATACAGTAAGATCAGATGTCGAGGATGGAGATACAAATGGGAAGCTGTCCTGGAACAGAAGATCTATGAAGACAGAACGAGATGGCGAGCACTTGTACACCACAGCTGGGAAACTGTAGTTGGAAAATGATGATGATGAATCTAAGAAGCAAGCCGGATTATAAAAATGTTTCATTACAGACCGCTGAGTATGTTTTTTATTTCAATAAAACAAAATGTGTTTGGTGAAAAATCTACCCATTTTCTTGTAGTTGCAAAGATGGTTTTAAAATATGTTCTATAATTATAAAACCACTATAGAACATATGGTTATAAAAACAAAGATTTTCTTTTCTGAAACTATATTTAAAATTTTTAGTGTAGATGTTATAATGCTTTGGGCCACAATAGAAATACTGTCCAGAAGTGTTTCAACCATTTCTACACGCACTCTATTTTTTACATTCTTTTCACGTAATGTTTATGTGTCGCTTTCTACAAACGAGGTATTTCTTGGTACAATAATGTAAATTTTTTGATCTGGCCATTGGTCCACTCCTTCAATACACCTGTAGCAGCTTAAACTTGCAGTCTCCTGAAAACCACAGGAAAATTCAGACTTTCTGAATGTGGCCCAGCACAGAAATCTGCTTGTGTGTGCCCAGCTGAAGGAACAGGATCACCCGTTTCAAGAACTGCAGGTAATATGGCCTGTAGGTTATGACTACAGTAATGTGCAGGTGGGGTCTGCAGGTTTTGCAGAATCAGTCAGAAATATCAGTGGCCTACACCTAAAATCTGTTGCACCTGCCAACTGTGTCCAGTTCTTATTTGCCTTCTACAGTTTGTTCTTCACATCCCCCTCCCCCCTCTCCCTCCTGTGTGTGCTAGTCCCCCTCCCCCCCCCCCCCCCCCCCCCCCGCACATACAGTGTCTTCTTCTTCCCCTCCCCTCCCTCCCTTTTCCCTCGCCCCACCCTTTTCCCTCCCTCCGTTATCAAACTATTTCGTGATGCCTTATAATGTATCCATGTTTTTGTTAAGATGTGCCGTAATGTTCTTCTCTTTCTGATTCGGTTAAGTACCTTTTCATTAAGTATTTGATCTGCCATTCTAATGATCAGCATTCTTCCATAACATCACATTTCAGATGCTTCTATTCTCTTCTTGTGAACGGCATATTGCCCACGTTTCACTTCTGTAGAAGGCTACGCTAAAGACAGATACTTTCAGAAAAGGCATCGTAACAATTAAACTTAAATTGTTCTTTTCCTAATTTTATTTCTTCTCCCAGAACTCAAATCCTCCTTCCATATTTCTCATTCATTTCTTTTAATGCTTCCTCAGTGTACAGGTTAAATAAGATGGGGCATAGGGTGCAAACCTATGTCACTCATATATCAATTCTTTCTTGTCTTGTATTCCCTTCAACTCTTATAGTTGCAGTCTGGTTTTGTACAAGTTGTAGATACTTCGCATGTTCCTACATTTCTCTGGAAATCAAACTGATCTTTCCCATTGTCAGCTTCTACCAGTCTTTCCATTCTTTTGTGAGTAACAAGGCTCGAGATCTCGAATCCATTTGTCTGACGAGGAGACCTCTGTTTGAGAGGACCCGACTGATTTCGTCCTCATCAAGTTTCTTCATAACTGGATGATTTGAAGATCAGAGCACAAAAAATTTTGAGCTCTTTAATGGAGCTGATTGCAGAGCATTGAAGCCTTTTGTCTTGTGATAATTGAACCAGTTATATTGTAATGATGATAACTTTATTTGAATTTTTTAAATTTTATAGAATTTGTCATAATTTTCTAATAAAAGCAGTCTCTTTTATTTGCAATCCCTAATTATATGTGAATATGCATAAAAAATTAAAATTTAATGCAAAAATCGAAAAGCGTGCCGTAGGAGATGAAATAATTTTTTTATTTGTAAGGATAATGAATAAATGCAAACGTACTATGAAAATCAGTAGACATGTGAAAATTTTCCAATTTTGATAACTGTTAATATAGATCAAATTCTGCCTGAAAATGTGCAAATGCAAATTTACATAATAAATGCTATTTTATAGCAGTTTGTATCCAGACAAGCTATTTTATCAGAAGGAAGCAGCTTTATTTTCTGCACGTAAATATCAAAAAGTAACCAATTTTGATTACCGGTATTACACAACATCTGGTGAAGCCCAATTTGGGGAGAGAATGTGCATAAGAATGTCTTTGCAAAGTAAAGAATATACCCATGCACAACTGTAATGACATATCAGTTCACTCGTAAGTTACACACCACCTTAGTGGACGGTCGAGTGGCCTCTGTAAGATACGTGCCACATACGGGAACGCAGGACTCGATAGTGGGACTTAACATCTGAGGACAAAGAAAGTGTGCATTTATCTTTCAGCTGAAGTTAGAATTATACGAAATTGCAGACACTGTAACATTGCAGTTTTAGATGCAAGTGTTTTGAGCTACAGTTGCATAAAATACTGGTGGAGATCGGGCCTGAACTACCTTCATTAAGACACCACCGACCTCGGCGCAAGCAGTTGGACAGTAGCCGTTACCAAATGTCGTGTGCAGTCCTCGGTGCTTTGCATTTTGTGCAGCTTGTTACTTTCTTTTCTTATTTTGAAACGAATGTAAAAAGTAATCCTGGTCCATCGTGGCATTCCAAACACGACCCCGACAACACCAGAAGGTATCGGCGATCTGTTTTTCAGTTCTACTTTCGCAGAAACTCTGAACACAGGCGTAGGCTGGCTGAACTGTGAGAGGGAGGCGGCACTCGCTCACCACACACCACTTCCACTTACGGGGGCATTCAAAGTTTTTGTTTCTTTGTGATTGCGGGCACTTCTATATTGTAGTGGTAGAGTTTCTTGTAAAGTGTGAATAGAATTGGCGAGGCACGTAAGAGTGCAATTAGAACTGAAAATAACTATCTGTAGCGTTGTCAAGTATGCCACACGGCCCGTGAAAGGAGACTGCTATATGCTGATCGGGGCATACGAACTGCATATGTGATACCGATATTCTGTAGAATTTGTAACTGTTTAACTGGTTGGGAAAAGAAAAATAGTGTCAAGAAACTCCATAAATATCTCTGGTCTCTGGTGAGAAAGTGCTGCTACTTTTCAACAGAAGCGAGCATTTGCTGAAAGCTCGAATAGAGCCAAACGACTAAACCAACCGATGACTATTTTATAAAAACCTGTTGCAGCTTTTGTAAAAACAGAGCCCATTCAAAAAGCTATCAATGTACAGAATATAAACTACTTATCATCTGTATTGTCATTTTTTCTCCAATAACTGTGTGTGTGAGGTCCCCCTCTCTTCTCCCCAATTTTCATTTTCAGCCACACAGTGAGAGAAACTTTTAAATTTGTCAAACCGTAATTTTTTCTTTCCAGAAAAAGAGAAATGTTTGTTTGTTTATGTGCATGCGTGAGCACACGTGTGTGTGTGTGTGTGTGTGTGTGTGTGTGTGTGTGTGTGTGTGTGTGTGTTTTATATTCCAGCGTGGATTTTCCAATATTTGATTTTCCTTTCATTTCACAGTTAGCTGGTTATTATAGATTTGTTACAAAAATGGAAAATATCTATCTCAGAAGTCAGTACCAGCTGCAGGTTCCCTATCTAATAGCTTCCAGGGGCAACAAAAATTTTATTTTCAATATTTCGTGCCATTATTGACTGAATTTAAAAATTGAGAATGTCTGCTCCTCAAGAGCCGTAGTCTTAGGCTAAAAGCTTAACACGATGAGGCAAGTATTACAGTTAGAAACTGTGTGTTTGTTTGAGGCTGTGTGGTTTATAGCATGCAAATACGTAGCCTAAATTGATACAGTATTTTTGAATGAGAGCACTTAGTAACTTCCAATGAACCTTACACGCAACTTCTAACCTTTATAAACATAACAGATATGTGAAAAACTAGGTTATGTTTAAAATGGTGCACAAGTTACACTATGTGATGAAAAGTACCTGGACACCTGGCTGAAAATGGATTACAAGTTCGTGGGCGCCCTCCATCAGTAATGCTGGAATTCAGTATGGTGTTGCCCACTCTTAGTCTTGATGACAGCTTCCACTCTCACAGGCACACGTTCAATCAGGTGCTGGAAGGTTTCTTGGGCAATGGCAGCCCATTCTTCACGTAGTGCTGCACTGAGGAGAGGTATCGATGTCAGTCAGTGAGGCCTGGCACAAAGTTGGTGTTCCAAAACATCTCAAAGGTATTCTACGGTCAGGACTCTGTGCAGGCCAATCCGTTACAGGGATGTTATTGTCGTGTAACCCCTCTGCCACAGGCCGTGCATTATGAACTGGTGCTCGATCGTGTTGAAAGATGGAATCGCCATCCCCGAATTGCTGTTAGACAGTGGGAAGCGAGAATGCGCTTAAAACATCAATGTAGGCCTGTGCTGTGTTAGTGCCGTGCAAAACAACAAGGGTGCAAGCTCCCTCCGTTAAAAACACAACCTCACCATACGGCCACCACCTCCAAATTTTACTGTCGGCACTACAGACGCTGGCAGATGACGTTCACCGTGCATTCGCCATACCCGCGCCCTGTCATCTGATCGCCACATTCTGTACCGTGATTCGTCACTCTACACAATGTTTTTCCAATGTTCGGTCGTCCAGTGTTTGTGATCCTTACACCGAGCGAGGCATCATTTGGCATTTACCGGCGTGATGTGTGGTGTGGTTCACGGGCAGCCGCTCGACTGTGAAATCACGGTTTTCTCACCTCTCACCTAACTGTCATAGTACTTGCAGTGGATCCTGATGTAGTCTGGAATTTCTGTACGATGGTCTCAATAGATGTCTGCCTATTACACATTACGACCCTCTTCAACTATTGGCGGTCTGTCAGTCAACAGATGAGGTCGGCCTGTACGCTTTTGTTCTGTATGTGTCCCTTCACGTTTCCACTTCACTATCACATTGGAAACAGTGGACCTAGGGATGTTTAGTACAGACGTATGACACAAGTGGCACCCAGTCATCTGACCACGTTCGAAGTCCGTGAGTTCCGCAGAGCACCCCATTCTGCTCTCTCACGATGTCTAATGAATACTGAGGTTGCTGATACGGATTACCTAGCAGTAGGTGGCAGCGCAATGTACTTGATATGAAAAACGTTTGTTTTTGAGGGTGTCCAGATACTTTGGATCCCATAGTGTACCAAGACTACATTTATCTTGCGCTTTGTAATGAGAGCACGCAATGACTTCAGCAAACTTCAAGCATAATTTCAGACCTTTCCTAAATCTCGTCTTGCATACACACTTAAAAGTCAAATATGTAATACATTAACTCATTGGCAATCAGTCGTTAAAACTGTTTTGTGTTTTGTGCACGGGAGTTCAATTATGTAAAGAACTGGGAGGTTTAATAGTTTTAATGTAACATGAAATTTAAGATGAAAATGTTATTTTATTGAAAATTATTATTTAATATTTTTAATTTGCATCTCAGTTTGACAGTAAACACAGTGTACATAAATTTTCAGATGATTTTTTTAGAAGTACTGTTGTGAAAATAACCTCAAAATTGCACAAGTATGAAGAGACTTGAGAGTTAGCTACCACAGCCTCTGTGACAGTAGTAAGTAGCCACCCTAGTGTGGTGTGCTGTTGTTAGCTATTTGTCATTTCAGAGGTGACCAACAAGTGGTGTGTTGGAACGGTGTCGAGTGCCAACTGAGATCCTCGTACGGTCTTATTGTTAGTAATTTTAGGGTGGTTGGAATTGTGGGTGAATTTAATTGTAATCCAGTTAATAGATATTGTTTCCAGAATGAATCACTGAACTCAAAATCTTGCCTCTCACGGGTTGGGAGAGAGGTAGTAGCAGAAGTAAAGCTACAAGGGTGGGACACAGTTCGTGCCCGGTTAGCTCAGCCAGTAAGAATGTTGCCAAGAAGAGATGAGTTTCTGAGTCATTATCCCAGTTTGGCGCACAGTTTCTTCCTGCTAGGAAGTTTCGGCAAGTCTCGGGTTCACCGGTCTGTGACACCTTTACAATGCTAGAATTTTTGCTGCTGAAAATGGGCTTCTGGTGACAATATTTAGCTATATTTGTCCTGTAAGTATGGGTGCTGTGTTTGGGATATTTCTCTGGGAACTGTTTCCATCTCACCCACCTTGCATGTTTATTTTGTGCATTGTGTGTGTGTGTGTGTGTGTGTGTGTGTGTGTGTGTGTGTGTGTGTGTGTGTGTCCCTTTGTTTTCTGCATGCTTTTTAGATTTTGTTTTATAGTTGTTTGTGATAACAGTGAGCCTTGTTTTTGTGCTTTTTTTTGTTTTTACGCTTTTTTTGTGCTTTGTTTGTATTTATGAACTTGAAAAAAAGTAGACTTTTTGACTGGTCTTGGGGCAGGGTGCAACCTGGGAGAATTACTGCCACTCCACATGAATTACTGAAACTTACTGTTTTATTTCTCTCTTTCTCTGCAGTGTTGACGCTCCACACAAAAAAAAAAAAAAACACAAGTACAGTAAAATCAACAAAACACTTTTTCACGGAAACCACTTGACTGGTGACGACGGTGTGGAACGGGAGGTCACTCGCAACCACAAACAGAAAACTCCGAACGAGACTTGACGTCACCTGTGTGCCACTGACGGACCGGCGGTACCAACTTAACAACTACTGAGACGAGAGGTACCAACTGTTACACGACGACAAGAAACTCGTTGCTGGACGTTGCAGGTGGTTCCGTTCCTTGACGTAGTTCCCTAGTTTCGTAAAATCTGACTTTTGGACTGCAGGCTGTTTAATGCTACTTCCATTTCTTCCACTTCTCGTGAAGTATCCCTGATACTAACAAAAAGTGTGTGTGCGTGCAAATGAGAGAGATTGTGTTAGTGAGAGAGGATGTGCAATACTTACTGTACAGACCATGCTATTGAGCTTGGCACATTAAGATGGGGGAATTTTTTTTTTTTTTAATAAATTTTTTCCTATTACTTGGTATGAGGAGAGACAACTGCACAGAAAATTGATGGCATTGTGAATGTTAAAAATACTTCAATAAAATTTTGTACATGCTGCCTCTACAAATTACAAGATATATAAAATTATAGTATAAATACAGGGATTCCTTTAGTTCTTCTCTCGACATTGATTTACAGCTGTGGGTCCTCACAGCAGAGAAATGTTGTGAACTCTGCCGTGCTACCGCAGGCTTCACGAGAGCTTTTCGTGTACCATCTCGATGTCCCGAGCTCGAACTGGCAACTGCCGAGAATCGAATACTGCTTACCTTGTGCTTCTCTTTCCATCTGTGCAATTTTAGCCCTACTGCTTACCCAAATCTATAGTGTGTCTGCACTACCCGAGAGTACTTACAGCACAAAGCTTCATCATTTCTTCACATTATTTTCGTTTATCTTTTTGGATCGTGAACAAAATGCCTAGTCTGTGCATGCTGCTTGTTTGCAGTGTCAAAAAATTCCTGACAAAAATCTTGTTTGTTGTCACACTCGGAGTATTTTCGTTTTTTAATTTTTTCTTCTTTTTTTATTTTTTAATTTCTTATATTTTGTATGATTTCAAAGAGAAGAGAGATCTTTTGTGTTGTTATATTTATATGTTTGACAGATGATTGTGTGTGTTCAGCTGGATGAATCGTACTGTAAGCTTATTTTGGCTGTTGTAACACAATAATAAAAGTTTGATTTTCTGATCTCTTGTTCTTTCTTTCTTTCTTCTGACTATTTTTTAGCCTCTCGATAGCAACAAATTATGGAACATACGTAATTTCTGTCCTCTGTGTTGCTATTACAAGAACTGCATTAGTACATTGCAGTTATAGGTGTGCAGTTGCCATAGCTGTTGTGGGCACACCCATAGTGTACTGTGCATGTCACAGACACCGAACTGGGATTGTTGTGTGACTTTGTATAATACTATTTGTTTACATTTTGTACAGAGACTGAAACTGCTCGACCACAGTATTATTGCACTTGGCCATTATCGGAAGCACACAGTGACGGTACAATATACGAGTACAGTGGTGACTGAGAAAATGCATCGCCCAGTTAATGCTTTTAGGTCAGTTGTGTACATCCTGTCGACCCCGATTATGTGCCGACTCTCAATAAGCGGATCGAATTTCCCTCACTCACAGCTGCAATAATATTGTAGTCAACTAATATAACATGTATTTGTCGTGTTTTCTGTATTGTTTATATGTAACAGGAATGGTGAATAACAGTGACTGCTGTGGATGCAAATGGAAATGTCAAAGGAGAAAAAAATCTCTTTTAATATAGGTGTGCAATTAATGTTCAGTTATGGTTATCATGTCAGTACGAGACTCTCCTAGCATTGAAACAGTGTAATAAAAAGTCAATATCGTGGGATTAATTTGTCTGCCTGTACGGCCATTATTTGTGAGACGAGTGCTAGATAAATTAGATTGTGTAGGAGTGTACTGCCAGTCCATTTGTTGAATGTAACACATTTGAAGCAGTTTTCAACTGCACATAAGATTGTTGTATCGTAGTTTGCACCATTTACTTCTGCTCGTACAGATATCCTAGCTATTATACTCATTTTAATATTAAAGTAGTCACTGTAGCAAACAATACTACTAGCATTTATGACATCGATGATTATATGTTATAATGTTTTCCTAATGATGAACGAGGATTCTAAAGATTGTATCGGGCAGTGAAAACCGAAGAATTTTGTCCCTGTAAAATAATTCAAAGTGTTACAGATTTCCAGGAGAATATCACTTTTGCGTAGAAGAGTGCCCTCTGGAGTGCTGCCACAGCACGATTTATTAAAACAGAATTGGCAATATCATAAACTGCAATAAAAAATCTAAAGAAGGCAGTGGCTTTCCATTCTTTTCATATAGAATCTAAAAAAAAAGGTTCCCCTTCTGTAATATATACAGGTCGTTCTGTAACTATTCATTCAAATTAATTCAGGAGATAGAGAATATCGACAAATACATTTTTGTAAGGAACATATGGTCCTTGCATCAACTTGTAATGTCAGGGAACATTCTGTTAGTGGTACTGACATAGGAGTTTTGTCAGTGTCACTAATTGGGAATGTGTATGGACATTCAAAAGTGCTCATGTACTGGTGGTCGACTCTGATGTCTGCTCGGAAACACACTGATTCATTGGCAAGTGTCACTGCCTTGCAACAGTGGTGACTTCATTGTAAACACGTCAATTTAGTCCCAGTCGTAACCACCTTGTGACAACAACAGCGAACGTGGAGCAATTTATGTATGCTGATATGTCTGACATGCATTTAGTATACAGGTCTGTAAATGGAAATAGACAAGCTGCCGCAGGAGTGTGTCAACAGCACTTTCCCGGCCTACAAGTTCTGCAACACCAAACATTTGTGTCAGCTGCTGAGTGAAACTGGCATTTTCCATGTAAGTATGTGGGAGACGGGTCATAATCTAGCAGCGCAAACCCACGAAATCGAACATGAGATTCTGCGAAGTATTGAAGAGATGCCATCTGTGAGTATATGAGGTACTGGAAAGTACACAATGTATTGCACACATGCTTGGCGTCAGGCATAGCTTTGTGTGGAATTTAGGGGGAAAAAAAGTTCATTTCGGGATGATGATTTTGGAAAAGTAGACATTGGACAGCGTACCCAGATTAGACTTGACTTGTGGAAACATCATGCACAGTAGGCTGGGATAATTCATTAAAGAGGATCAGAACACTATGGTTTGCCTGCTCCACCACCCCCTCAACACAGGTGCACTTACATAAGCAATCGGTTTGTGTTTTTTGCAGCTGCAGTTATTGACTTAATGAGTGCGTGTCGCGAAGACGTAGGCAATAACGGCCTGCGTGGCCAAGTCACTGTAATATGCCGATCGTCAGCAGTCACTTTACGTGTGCAGACATTACTGCAATTCTGTTAAAGGTTAGGATGAAAGAGAGATGTACTACCACTGAACTATGTGTTATTCATTTAATTTATAGTGAGGCAAAAGGTGTTGTGAGGGCAGCTGTACGAATTTATCGAGAACGCTTCCCCCATCAAAGTCTTTCTGCACGATTGGTATTTGTTGCTGTTCACAAAAGGTTTGTATCATCATAATTCTCTACTTTTACTCAGTTTTTTTGCAATTCATTTGTAACAAAGCACAGTAGTTATCTTTACCTTTTTACATTTAATTTTGTATGTGAAATGTATTGTCTGTTCTGATGTGCTTTCGTTTTGTTAGTAAATAAAACGTGACAGAATACAGCCTACGAGTACATATTTAATTTACATAGATTGAGAGATACTGCCTCTTTACTACCCTGGGCGGAAGGCAGAGGCCCACAACACACAGAATGTATATTGGAAGCTGAGGAACAAATTTTGCAGCACATTCATGAAGATCCTACTCAGAATAATAGAAGCATTGCATGCCAAGTAGGTGTATCACCCACTGTCATTCATCGCACTTCGAAAGAGCAGCATCTATGACCTTACCGCATTTGATGCAGACAAACTTTCGAAAGCAAAATTTCTCTCTGCGGTGAGAATTCTCGAAGTGGGTTTTGTCACAAAGTGTGCAACACAATTTTTTAAACAGAGTACTTATCACAGATGAAGCGTGTTTCATTCGTGACAGAATAACAAATTTTTGTATCATGCGCATGTGGAGTGTGCACAATCCACACCAACTAGTAACGACACATTTTCAGTGCTACTTTTCCATAAATGTATAGACAGGTATAATCGATTATTAAATTATTGGACCTTATGTTTTATCTGCACGATTGACTCGTAACAATTAACAAACCTTTCTAGAGGAAACATTGCTACCAACTTGATTAGAAATATTTCTTTAGCTGTACGTCATAACGTGGTTACTCCATGGTGCTCCACCCCACATTGATCACAGAGTAGGAAGATTTTTCAACAGATTATTTCCATGTCGATGTATAGGACATTTTGATCCCCGTTGATAGCCAGCATGCAGTCCTGATATATATCCATTGGATTTTTACTCTTGGGGCCATATGAATGAATGCATTCATGCTAAGCAAGTAAATAATATGGACAAACTTATGCAGAGGATTTCTATTGCTGCCATTTCCATAAAGCTAAATGTGCATGTGTGTGAAAGAGTGCAACAAAAGCTGGTTTGCTCAAATGAAGCACGTGTTGAGTCTAATGGTGGGCATTTTGAACCTGTTGTAGTATTAGTATTACAGGAAACAAAGTAATGTGGATTCCATTTTTGTTAAGGTACTGTTGTAGAAAAGGAAAATAACTGGAATTTCATTTTCGTTAGGGTATTGTTGCAAAAAGAGGAAACAGTTGATTGTAATTATGCACAACAAATTATGTGGTAATTGGCAAATTGCACCAAGTTAGACACATTTTATTTGATGTTAGCCTTTCTTTACTTCCGTGACCTTCACTATGGTAATGTTGCAAGAAAACATCTGGTTGTACTTAATTGTTTATGTAAAATGAATTATACGTTCTTGACAACCCAGTGACTGTTGAAATTGCTTGTTTCGGTAGTACCTGGCCACCACACCACATCGTTGCAGACATTTAATGTTTACATTGCTCTGGTTTGCCCGTTACATTTTCTCTGACCACTGTGTCGATGTCTGTAACACACGAGTAAGGTCGCCAGTTGACAATGTAAACAGAAATGCATCTATTGTCAAACATACAAATGGGTCCCTTAGGAATACAAAAATAAAGAACATGTTACAGTGATATTTCATTAAACTTTTTTGTCAAGCACACTGAGATGTACCGTCTGTATAATTTTGACAGCTTTTACCATTCACAACCTGCATAATACGAAAAGGATAAATTGCCATTAGCCACATAAAGGAGGCATTGAGTCACAGACTGGCACAAAGAAAAATATCACTAAACATTTAAACTTTCGTAAAAAAAACACACACACCCAGCCACTGTCTCTGGCCCTAGGGCCCAGGTATGGACCAAAAGTTTACACGTGTAGCAGTCTTTACCTTTGTGCCTGTCTGCGACTCAGTGCCATCTCCGTGTGGTGAGTAGCAATTTATCTTTTTGATGTTGTTTTTATTCTGCTGCGGACTATATATATCTTCAAAGCTCTAAGCCAAGTTCATCCCAGTTACTGAATACAAATTATGAAGATGGCTATCATTTGTGTGTACAAAATCCGTGATATTCCAGGGTGGATTTGTATCGTTGTCACAAGATTCAGAATCTGCAGAGGATTTACAGGCAAATCTTTATCTCACACCACAGTCTTGTGACTTTTGAAGGCATTTTGTTTGTGACAAAAATTCTGCACATCTTAATGCTCACTCCATAGATATTGCTACTTTATGTGCATAAGTGGTGGAAGCCCCTTGATTTATTTTGTGTTGTAAATAAGATTTTAGTTTCTGTGGTTACATCAAAATTCTGTTTGGGAGTGTGTGCTCTGTCTCGGTAGTGGCAACAGTGTTAAAGCAAAAGTGTTTCCAATAGAATTATCTGTGCACATGCCTGCACCTTGCTGTTAATGTAAATGAGTGTGAGTTTGGCTTTGTCAGCAAGTCTACTCATGGGTCACACTGGAAAGACTCCCTTCCATCCCAATACACCACACGTGTAATGCCTGTCAGCAAGATTGCAGATAACACCCGTTCCTTTCAAAAGTTGGTTCCGGTATGATAGATAGAATGTATGGCAAGAATCAATGTATGTACCTGATCTTTCACTGCACAGCGCTGGTCCATAATCCCCCCCCCCCCCCCCCGCGCCGAACTAAAAACAACCTTTCTCAAATGTGCAAAGTTTCAGTTCCACTAAGCTTTTCTCTAGTATTGTACTGAGTTTGGTATGTAGCAATCTATCCTTTTCATTATATTGTCATTATTCCATCTTGGATTTTTCATTGTGTAATAATAAAAATAATAAATGTTCATTTCAGAAATAAAATTAACATTAAAGCTTATAGATTGATGTCAGTACTGATGCCGAGATAAATGGGTGCAATCTTAATTCCCAACAATAACCAGATATCAACACAACAAATAAAATTTGTGAAGTGTACAGTTCTTTGAGGTTCGCCGATGACATTGTAATTCTGTCAGAGACAGCAAAGGACTTGGAAGAGCAGTTGAATGGAATGGACAGTGTCTTGAGAGGAGTCTATAAGATGAACATCAACAAAAGCAAAACGAGGATAATGGAATGTAGTCAAATTAAATCGGGTGATGCTGAGGGAATTAGATTAGGAAATGAGACACTTAAAGTAGTAAAGGAGTTTTGCTATTTGGGGAGCAAAATAACTGATGATGGTCGAAGTAGAGAGGATATAAAATGTAGACCGGCAATGGCAAGGAAAGCGTTTCTGAAGAAGAGAAATTTGTTAACGTCGAGTATAGATTTAAGTGTCAGGAAGTCGTTTCTGAAAGTATTTGTATGGAAGTGAAACATGGACGATAAGTAGTTTGGACAAGAAGAGAATAGAAGCTTTCGAAATGTGGTGCTACAGAAGAATGCTGAAGATTAAATGGGTAGATCACATAACTAATGAGGAAGTATTGATAGGATTGGGGAGAAGAGAAGTTTGTGGCACAACTTGACCAGAAGAAGGGATCGGTTGGTAGGACATGTTTTGAGGCATCAAGGGATCACAAATTTAGTATTGGAGGGCAGCGTGGAGGGTAAAAATCGTAGAGGGAGGCCAAGAGATGAATACACTAAACAGATTCAGAAGGATGTAGGTTGCAGTAGGTACTGGGAGATGAGGCAGCGTGCACAGGATAGAGTAGCATGGAGAGCTGCATCAAACCAGTCTCAGGACTGAAGACCACAACAACAACACAGTTCTACCTTATTGGAATGTATGAGACAGCATTTAAAAAAGTGTTGCAAATAAAAGAAAATTGCTAGTGAACCCAAATGTATGCATGAAATGTTTGCGGGCAAAATGTACTGACTTGAATGAAGAGGCAGAGGAAGACAATACAATAAGTAAATTTACCCCACTGAAGTGCTTCTGTCAGTTAATGATTTTCTATCTCCAACAAAATCAAAGTGTATAATGTGAATTTAAGGTTACCGATAATTTGTCTTCACTAGTTGACTATGAAAAACATACAATGGCAACATACATTTAAGTTCCTGTGGAGATGATAATGAGTTAATGGAATGTTTATATTGTGGTTTGGATGTAGCTCAGGCACCAGAACCTAGGTTTGCCACAATGTCACACAGTGTGAACATTAGCTAATAAAACATACAGTATTATTAATTTGGTTTAGTGTGTCTCGTCTAATTTTTAATTTTCGTGCAGATGTAAAAATCCACATTCATTCATTTAACTGCAGTTTGAGCCTGTATGCTGTGTGTAACCTCTGCTGTAAATAAGCACACACACAGCTAACCACCAAGCTCGCAGAGAGAGGTCCCTAGGAGCGGTATCGACTTCGTGAAACCACCTGTATGGTGATGTAAGTTAGGATTCCAGATATCTCACCCTGGTGGACCTCCATTTGGAAATTATCAAGAAAAAAACATTGTAATTATGTGTGATGTGCTAGAGCCTTATATTGAAAAAATGTACATATAGTGAGATTGTACTGTAGTGGGTAGCATACGAGCCTGATGTGCAGAAGGTTGCTGGTTCAACTCTCGTCAGATTTTTCAAAATTTTAAAATAGTTATTGAAATGGCTTTGATTATTATTTTCATTCAATTAATTAGTGTAATGGGTCCTCTCTCTGTGAGCTTGGTGGTTAGCTGTGTGTGTGCTTATTTACAGCAGAGGGTACACACAGCTTACAGGCTCAAATTGCAGATAAATTAATGAATGTGGATTTTTACACCTGCATGAAAATTAAAAATTAGACGAGACACATCAAACCAAATTAATAATACTGTACATTTTATTAGTTAATGTTCAGACTGTGTGTGACATTTGTGGCAAACCTAGGTTCTGGTGCCTGAGCTACATCACAACAACAATATAAACATTACATTAATTAATGTAAATATGATTTTTTAAAATTTCTATCCCTTTGTCTTCTCGCCATTTTCATCATCAATTTAACTTTTACATTTATTCTTATTTTTTCTGTCTTTTCTTTTTAATCTTTGTGCATGTGATTTTTATTACTTTTTGTATTTCTTTTCATTTAATTTCTTCTTTTTGATCATCTTATATTTTTTCCCATGTTTTTGCATTCATTATTTCAGTTTCTCACTTTTGTTTAAATCTTCATCTGCATTTTGTGTCCATAGAACAACAGGAATTTGTGCTTTAAATGTTTGAATCACGATTACCGTCCAAAAAATGTACATCTTGTACATAAAGAAAAATACATATGACACTATTGCACAGCCTATGTCAAGAGTTTATTTCATCTTTTGTTTTTTAACTGACAGACCGGCATTTTCATACTATAAATATGGTGATAGAAAAATAAAAGTAACTAAAATGAAACGCAGAAAGGTTTCAAATGAAAACAGAATGATAGAAGACAAAATAAGAGCAAATGAAAAGTTTAATATGATGTTTAAAATGACCTGCAAAGGATTAGAACTTTTTTAAAAATTACATTAAAAAGCAGTTAATTGAATAGAAATGATGATGAAAGGCATTTTGATAACCATATAAATATAAGAAATTTTGAAACATCTGACGAGATTTGAACCCACAATTTCCTGAACGACAGGCTGTTGTGCTAACCACTACGCTCCAATGCCACTATATGTAAATCCATTATTTTAAGGCTGTAGAAGTTCACACACAGTTTTCACTCTCGCTCTCCCCCTCGTCTTCCCCCCACCCCACTTACTTGCAAATGACGGTGAATGCGTGCAGAGTGAGATCCTCGGATCTTACTCTACATCACCATCTAGGTGGTGTGAAAAACTCGATCCCACCCAAGCGGACATCTCATAGTCATGTGAACTCATATTTGGGAGAGCAGTGGTTGAATTCCCTGTCCGGTCACTTAATTTTACATCTTTGAAGGTTTCTCTAAACCATTTAAGGCATATATATGCTAGGACAGTTACTCTGAAAAAAAAGGCCAGTTTCTTCTTCCAATCTGAGCTGGTGTCCCATTTCTAATGCCCTTGTCATTGACTGAATGTTAAATGGTGATCTTGCACCTCCCCCCCCCCCCACCCTCTTTTTAGTGTCAATACAGTGTGTGATAAAAAATGAAGCACCTCAGAAGGGAAGTAGGAAATGAAATGAAGCTTCACAGGTTGAGAGGGTACATGATGTTAATGTGCTGATTAAAAAAATAGAGAACTTAGCAGTATGAACCGACTTATCAGTATGACACAGCATCCATTCTGGCCCTGATGCTTGCACTAATGCAGTTGGGAAGATGTCATGAAGGTATTGTACCCTCCCCTGAAGAAAACTGGCCCACAACTGTCATAACTTGTCCTCAGTATCCTAAATACGGGTAGTGGAACGGAGTCGATCTGTGAACTGGTGCCACACGCCTTCTATCGGAGATCTCGCTGGCCGAGGAAATCCCTCGACATCGAGCAGACAGTTTGCACGGACACGTGCTGTTTGTGGATGAGCATTGTCCTGTCGAAAAATGGTACCCCGATACCGTCACACGAGAGATAACTGGTGTGGATTTGGGATGCCCTCGACGTGCCGCTATGCTGTGACTTCCCGTAGCTCGGTGTGAAGTTATACCCGACGGCTCCCTACGCTGGGTCACTGGGAGTAACACTGCTGTGCCTGTCCGAGAACACTGGAAGAGTGGACCCTCTGCCCAGATTGCCACTGTACTCGCTGCGATCGTCGGGGTAGTGCAGAACCGCGATTTGTTGCCGAGCACAATACGTTGCCGATCGTCGGCAGTTCGTGCTTCCGGTCTTGACGCCAGTCTAGACTCGGCTGTTTGTGTCGTGATGTCGGCGGCACCCTACGTGTGGGACAGTAATTCCCAGGTCCAGCTACTGGCAGTCTCTGACCAGTGGTGTGGAATCACTCAGAATGTTGCAGGGAGTCCATTACTCGTTCTCAGACGGCAGTCAGAGATGTGAAGGGGTTAGGATATCCTCGTACACGATACAGTGATTCTCTCTAGTAGTCATCTGTTGTGGTCGGCTGGAACATTGAGAACGAGTATGTCTACCCTCTTGTTCCCGTGCAGTGTAGCATCGGGCCAGTGTTACATCCGAACACCCCGCAAATCTGGATACTGCGAGATTTGACCAGTTAGCCAATAGAGACCCACGATGAGGTCCTTTTCAAACCCTGCGAGTTGGTTATAAAGCTCTCGCTCATAAGTGTCCTTCAGTGATCACACGTCTTATATACACTACCAGGCCTGGTAACAACATTAAACAGGAACTACACTAATGCATTCTGGTGGCCATTCTATCTATCACAGAGAACTGTGACCCTATCGGGTACATAAACGCAGATGGTGTGTATGTGTTCGGACTTGCATTGACATCTGACCGTGTCTTCTGAGTGCTTCACTCTTTTTGTCAGACAGTGTATAATTGAAAAAAATCAGTTTACACTAAAAAATATCTCATTGCAAACTGGGTCCGAGCTGCTGAAGATTGTGTGTGTGTGTGTGTGTGTGTGTGTGTGTGTGTGTGTGTGTGTGTGTGTGTGTGTTCTCTGTCTTTTTTTCTGATGAAGGCTGTGGCCAAGAGCTAATGTGTAAGTTTATTTTAATTGTGCCTGTCTGCAACTTAACTTGTCATCTTTATGGTAAGTATCTTTACCTTACATTGTTGGGTTCCAACTTAAGAGTTACCACTGTTTGACATAAAGATCTCATAATCACATATGAGACAGGCATCACCAACTGTTAACTCATAGTTTCATATCTTCAGTTTCATAAATATTTCTGCTCTGGAACTGGGTAACTTCATCAATATAATTTATTTGGCAAGTTCTCCTGTCACAACATTTTGGTCACTGTGTTACTTGCCTTCAGTTATCCTTACATTAAGATAACCAAAAAGTATATTTAGCAGCTATTAGTGTAGTGTAGTACTTAGTGGCTTTGCTACTCACTTTTTCAATGGTTTCCTCGTTGTATCTTACGGAAGGAGCTTTGGTGTGGTTATTTATTATGTTGTCTGTGTAAACAGAGCTAACTTAACGGACATAAATAAGAATGGTTTACGTAAATAAACTCCTGAAAATAATGAAGGGCCAGACCTATACAAGAGGAAGTATAAGAACAAAAAGGCTGAACTGAGGAAATCTTAATTTAAGAAGGAAAGATGGTTGCCCGAGAGACAGTTGTCTATGTATCTATCTCTGTTTTAACATTTCTGTCTCGTGTAATAAATTCAAGATGATGATTTGACACCAGTGCAATAAGCTGGTGCATTCCTATGATTTATGACCTAGAACAAGCACCAAATGGCTGTAATAGTGGCAGCAGTGATGAATTCCAAAAAAATTGCGGTTCTGAGTATACACATATATCCGCTGCAGGATGTTTGTTTGGGCTGTTACAATTCCATAACTTCTCATTTCCGGTAAATTTCATTTGTTAGGTAAATATCCAAGACAGAAATACCAGTCCAATCAGTCTACAGAAAAATGAATCCACACAGCCTCTGCTATGTATATATTTATACTTCCGTAGCAAATCATTACTTTACGTTATGATAAAATTCATTACAATTAACATTAATACTTGACTAATTTTACATGATTCTTCATACTGCAAATTGTTAAATTTTTTGTTTTAGTTTAAATATTATTTTACTTTTACTGCTGACAATCAGTATTTTTTTCCATTTTCTTTAATTAAATGAAACAACAAGTTTACTGTTACCAGTCATTGTTTATTTATCTCCACGGTGCGTTTAAAACCTCCATCATCAGGTGGATGTACATTTGTTAGTATGACATTTGTGTGTGCAGAGCATGGTTTCGACAAAAAATTAAACATGTATCTAACGGTAAACATAAAATAAGTAAAATAAAGTACCTCCAATGGTCACAGGTTCCTTTGACTGTCGTAACACATTACATGTATACTGTCATATTTTGTAAACAAATATGGTGTCTGAAACTATTGGGTGCATGGATCATATAGCAGAAGAGAAAAAAATTATCACGAAGTACAAAAAATATGTCGTAACAACACAATTACAGAATAAATTTTAAATGATTTGGAGGTGTTGTATTCGCTAAGACTTACTTAATATTTTCCATAAGTTTGACAACTTCAGTATATAACATTATTGACTTAGCTGTCAATTGATGCTGTCTAAAGTATGGAAAATATTAAATAAGTTTTAATGAATATTGCTCAGCAACAAATTCCACTGATGAGACATTACATATCTAGAAAATAACAATCTCATCTCCTCTACTCTTTAACGATATGCAACAATACCAGGTATCTGACAGCAACAGCATTAACGATGTGTCGTGGAAATACCTTGATAAGGGCATGGGACTGAAATAAGCTTATAGCACTAGAAAATAACATATTAATAAAAAGTCTTCGAACATAACAGCATTTTGGCTACTATTTGTACAGTGTCCTTTCAAAACAATGAATTGATTTGGCCAGGATATGTGGATTTACTGAGTTTTCTTTCTGTATTAAAAACTTAACAAAACTGATTTGCTTCTTTCAATAGGTTTTATTTATGTGACTTCTTGGCTAGGAAAAATGAATTTATTTAGTTTGCTTTATGATTTGTGTTCCTATTTATTACATTTCAGTTTCGTTTTGTTTACAAATAAAAATGCCAAGAAAACTAATCTTGGTCAATACAATACAATGACCAACATACTGAGGACTATGTTGTCTCAAAACTCCATTGAAGATTTCGAGGGGGGGACGTGCCGATGCTGCAGCTCGAGAACATCAGGCTTTAACTCGCTCTTTGGAAACACTTTCCAAAATTGAAGCACGACGTAACTCTGACAGAGAGCGTCGTGCAGTATCTCACTCATTACATATTATAAATAAGTCGCCGGTCCCTAAATACTTGATGCTACCCGTGCAATGCTGGGACAAGTTGCTAGTTGAGCCTAAAGCATGTGGAATTTCCTGATTTTTAATTAATGATTACACAGTTAACTGCTATACATTGAAATATGTCCTTGTGCTTCGGGGCCACATTGAAAATGATTAGATACAGAATTTTTATAATTTGAATTCTCCTTCTGATATCTTTGAACAGTAGACAACGAGTCAAGATGAACTGCTACTAACAGTTTTTCTCCAACTATAGCAATTCCATCTTAAACATTCAGGTTCACTAAAAATGGAACAATTACATTTTTATTCTTTTCTCGGTTTGTCTTTAATATTTTTGTGTATATTGGACAGACTTGTATTTATTTACAATTTGCTGTTCCTTCTTGGGCAAGCACTAGGCTCCCAGTAACTGTCAACAGTTTTCAGCTTGTGCACTCACTATTTATGTCCATGGAATTACAAAGCAATGGAGTACTTGGAGGTCCCTCCTGGCACTCCTCGTGGTGCCGTCAGCATGGTGCAGCCAGCACCTGCTGAATAAAGGAATACCTGAAACAAAATATTAAAACACACAACATATAAAACCTATTACCCACATATAGATAACAGCAACCAGGACTAATTGTGCATATTTTTACCCTTCAGTCATTATTAAATTGCTTTAAAAAACACTTACTCAGTTATAGAAGACAGGCATGAATAAATTTGCGCAACTGTAATCCACATTAGAGATTTCCTTAATTTTAATTCTGTAACTTCTCAACATCATGCGAAAAATGTTTTTTAGATTCTAAACTAAACTAATACACATTCATTATGTAATAAATATTATTGTTATTTGATGTAATCTTTTAATTGTGCATGTGGGGCCATTGAATGGTTCACAAAATATTAGTACAATTCAGTACATTAGTTCCTGATAGATCAGTTACAGCTCACTCTATGGAAGGGCCTGAAAGACTTATGTTAATCAGTCCTATGAAATGATTTCTGTAATTCTTTCTTTCTGTTGTGCCCTTCCCGAGCTATGACAGGGTGTGTCTGTTCCGTCAGTGAGACAGTTTTCTGGCTATATCTCTGTACTGATGGCCATCTTCCTTCGGTATGTGGGAGATTGGTCTCGCGTCCTCACTACAGGTGTGCATGGGTGTCCACAAGGGGGCACAATCCTGAAAGTGCCATTTTTTGGTATGACCGATTTGATGAATTAATGCCTCAATAAACAAATTTGACAGAAAACTTACTGTATTTCAAATCATTGATAGAGTTACGCTTAATGTTAAGTTACTTTTATGCTTAAATAGCGAGCATGTTGCATTAGCATATGCCTTTTTATATTACTGATACAAATATGAACGCCACCATTTTGATTCAAATATTTCAGATTGAAATTTTCACTCTGCGGTGGAATATGCACTGAAAAACATCCTGGCGGATTTTCATCCTTCTTGTGAATAAATCCACAGTATCCAATGAGTTATATACAAAAAATATTTGTATCTGTAAGAGTGTTAGTAGGTCGACACTGCAAATTAAAAATCTGAAACGGAAAAATTCAGAATTTCTGACCAAATCCAGTGGAATGGAAGCAAAAATAACCAGCAAAAATATCAATAGGCTATAATATATTTACTTTTGATGCCATCTATAAGAACATATGATTTATGTACAGAACTGACCATGTTAATGGATCTGTTGCATTCTTTTTGGGCTTTCTTTATGTAATGATGACTGGCATAGTTAAAGATGAACAAAATTTGTTTTGACAGCTACATTTTGGGTGTTTTTTGAGAAAAGTGTAACCAGGACCAGTATTGAACTAGATGAATAGGGGAACTCGCCCTGAAATTAGCCTGTACAATTGCCTTTAACGCACTGACTGCTACGAGGATGCCAGCTGACGCAGCAGAGCGTGATGCTGTGAGCCAACTGAGGGCCATAGGCTCTAATCTGTGTAGTACATACCTCAGTACGGTATGTTTATAACATACGGTCCACTCACATTGTAACCACCACCTACGCTAGACGTCAGCGTGCAATAACCACTTGCAGACTGCAGGCGGCAGTCCAAAATGGCTACGTTTTTAAACTTTCCCCTGCCACTGTTGTTAATGTGCGGTAAAATGGCACTCTCCAAAACTGGCGCAGAGGCAGCTGCGGTTCAACGTGGGTGACAGATGGCAGGGTGAATGACGGCTGTGGAGATATGTCGGGCAAAATAGACGTGCAACTGTTGTTGAGCAACTGACTGCCCAGATGCACAAAAAGGGCTGCAGTGTCTTCCTGAGGACCGTCCTGTGAACATTGCTGCATACGGGCCTCCGCAGCAGGTGCCCGGTTCGTGCACCCGTGCCGAATGCTGTACGTCAGTGATGACCCTGGAATTTTCTCACCAGTATCGCAGCGACAGGTGACCTTTTGAGGTATGTATGGCACGAAATTCTGAAAGCGAGCACTCTGCGACAATTGTCTGAAGGGTCCCGGACAGAGGAGGGAGCACGTTTTTGTGGCATTGCCTAAGTGATCTCATTCTGATAGGCACAGTGGATCAAAACAGTTGTGCTTCTCACCTCGGGGACCGTGTCCTCCCCTAAGTGTAGCGTTTTTGCCTCGGCACAATGGCATCTACGAGCAGGGCAATGTGACGTGTCAGACAGCTGGCAGTGTACGTGCGTGGTTCAGAGAGCACCGGGACGAGCTTACCGTACTCCCTCGGCCACTGATTTCCCCAGATTTAAACCCAGTAGAAAATCTGGGAGACCACGCCGATCGGGCTGTCAGTGCCACGGATCCTCGAAGGGAACCCCGGCACAGCTGGCCGTGAAGCTGGAGGCGGTGTGGCTCCGTATCCCTGTAGGTATCTTCCCGAACCTTACCGACTCCCCTTCCCCCACCTCTCTCGGAGGTATGCACCGCAAAAGGTGGTTATTCAGACCTTTGACAGGTGGTCGTATTAATGTGACTGGACAGTGTACAGCCAATAACAAGCAGCTTATTGACAAAACATGTACTGTGGACGAATGTGGCCTGTAAATTCACTCTCAACCCGGCAACGTATCAGATTAGCCTCTGTCGCAGTTGTGCCTCCTTACAGTTCTTACTGTAAATGCCTTGCAGCCCACTGCCTTAACTGTTACTGACACATCTCTGTCGCTGTCAGCTGTGTCCACACACTTGTCTTCTCCATTGGAAAACTTCAGTGATGCTGGATCAAAATCAACCTCCTCAGTAATTCATCAGTGAAAACAGTTTTTTTCAATGTCGTGCCATCCCACTAGTTGACTGTACGGGATCCATTAATGCTCGTATGATAAAGCAAATCTCACTGTTTATATCAAAGTGTAAACAGCAACTTAACAGTGAATTTAGAGCAGTGTTGAAATTTTGTAAGAATCCATAATAAAAACTTTTAAAGGTAATGTTGCAAAAACAAAATTCAACATTTCAGTCAAGAAGTACAAATTAATATACAGTACTGCACTTCATACTATACTATACTATACTAAACACACCGGATTGTGTGACCGTCAGTGGGCACACAGTGTCCAGTGTAAGAGACTGTGTGTCTGCCAGCAGCCTCAGCGCAATTGACACGTTATAGCCGAGGGTGAAACAGAAGCGGTCTCCTTCTTGCCAGTTTGCCACATTATCGTGCAGTCGTGCCAAATGTTGTTTCCTGTTGCACTTGCAGTGTTAAATCTGAGGTTTACTTGAATTTCAGACAGTGTTGCTAAAAATGTCTGAGAAGTTTGTAATGAATAGGAACGCTGTACCCAAGATTCCAGGAAGGGGTTGTAATTTATCTGATCTGGGTATTTGCCTTTAGTTGTCTCATTTTTTACAGTCTCATATCACTCTCCTGCTATAAACGGATTTCATAAAAAATGTACACTGTACTACAGTATGTAGTTTTCAATTCATTCATATTTATTGCATCCCAGTTCTGTTTTTATGATGACCAGCTATTTAACAGCCAAAAAAGTCAACATTTAAACCAGATGGCAAATTACGCTCATCGACAGCCGATCTCTCATTTCATTGGTGGCAGAGTAGAGCACAGATAGACAATAAATAATTCTTGTGCACATTAGTTCGTAGTTGCATTATGTCCATTTAACATCCGATAATGACATGCTAACTTTATGCTGCCTCGAATGTTATATATTTTAAAACTTGGCTATCGGATGCTGACTATCTCAAATTAAATGTACAATTTTATCAGTAGCGACCGAGAGATGTTATCGAGTCGATTACTTAGCACACGTAGACTGCCGAAGCATTGTCCTGCTCAAATATTTCTAGATCCAAACAGGAATAATAATTGAAAATTGTTGTTACATTTTGTCTTATAAGAGGAAAAAAGGGCAAAATTGGTGAACATGAAATAACAATGAGCCAAGAAGGAAGTGTGGCCAACTAATGGTTGGAGACAGGGAAAAATGACAAAACTGTATGAACTGTGTTGTGAAAGCGCTTTCTTCTTCTGCAGGGATTTCCCTAGCCCACCAAAATTGATCAGAAAATGAAATATTCTAGACTGAATAATTGGCACCCTAGAGAAATCAGTCATTTTTGAAACACAGGTGGACTCCTGTCATACTGAGGTCTGAGTACACTGCCCGCCCTTTTTAACCCTGCCCCACGCATCCCTCTCCCCTTCTCAATGGAGGAACTATTAATTCCAAAACTTACATAATGTGTCAGTTTTCCATGCGTCTATCAACAGGACTATACATTTCACTTGCTGAAACTAAGTGCTGGCCAACAATTCTCTTGTAAATTATCTTCTGCGTGAGCAGTTGTGCAAATGCCCACAGGCGTAAACTGCTAAATTGCTGACAGAGCTGGCTTATGAAAATTCTCATTCCTAAGCTTCAAAACTTTACATTTGCATAGATTTAAACAGACAACTGACAATGAGGTGAGTCATCAGTAACTGAGGACGTCAAATGTAACATTTTCTCCTATAATTTTTTTTTTTTTTTCATTTAGGTTATATATTCCTAAATTGTTATACCCTCATTTCTTTTACTATCTTCCCTTGTACATCTTTCCACTGTTCAAAGAAATTACCTTTCTTGAGCTTGTATTGTACTTTGTTGTTGTCGCTCATGCTTCCTTTCCGTAAGTAAGGGTTGGTACTGCCATTGTTTTATAAAACTTCGGCTGAGTTTCTTTCCTGGTCTCATTCTGCAATCGTTTTACAATGCCATCACGTTTGTTTTATCTACAGACATTGTTAGGTCGTAATCTGAGATTATCAGCTACAACTTATAGTCTTCCATCTAATGGTCATCTACATATAAAATTACATTTACTCTTATGTCACAATCTAAAAATGCTCCTTAATTCAACATTTGGAGAATAACTTGGATAGAGATGAGATACAGCCAAATGTTTGGATAAAAATTGAAAGTGTCGAGCATTGTTTATTAATAACCATGACATTGAACATGATTTTAAAGATGATTTCAGGATTAAAGTGATTTTTTTAACAACTGGGAACCTAATATTTGTTTCAAGATTTGAAAAGTGGCAAATTTTATGTTTAAAATGATACATTACTCAAGGTCATGGGTAGTTCAGTGGAGGACAAGTAAGCAAATACCTTATACATTTTAGGAGGGATCAACTTCAAACAGAGGAGGGATACAGCAAAATAAAATTTTCGATACAAATTGGAAGGGGCATCATGAGAAATGAGAGGCATGAGGACTCATTCAGCGACTTGTAAATCAGTGATTAACATTTTATTTATGTTCATTCTGTCATGCAAATGCCACAATAACATTTGTAATCACCGATGTATTTCTTTTTGTCATTAAAGATGTTAATTAAACTTGATGTTCAAATCTGTTAGCTCTTACCAAAGCCAACATCAGAAATAGGGATTTCCGTGAAACAAAACTCAACCTTTGACAATTACCTTTAAAATTATGGTTAATGGTAATGATATGTGACCCTTTATAGCCCATTCCAATCTGCATCTGACGTTGTATTTTGCCCAATCTGCATCTAACATTGGATATTGCTGTCTCTCTCTCCTCTATTCTGAGTTAATTCTTCTTCTCCTCTTACTCCTCCTCAGTCCTTACCTTATCAGTCCACCTAATTTTCTGCATTCTTCTGTAACATCACACCTCAAATCCTTCAGTACTATTCTTTTCTTGTGGTCCACATTTCACTGCCATACAGTGCTGGGCTCCAAACATACATTCTCAGAAATTTCTAAATTTGATATTGGTAGATTTCTCTTGGCCATGAATGCCCTTACTGCCAGTGCTGGTCTGCTTTTGATGTCCTCTTTGCTCCAACCACCATTGGCTATTTTGCTGCCCGGGTAACAGAATTCCTTAACTTCATCCACTTTGTGGTCGCCAAATGGTTCTGATCACTATGGGACTTAACTTCTGAGGTCATCAGTCCCATAGAACTTAGAACTACTTAAACCTAACTAACCTAAGGACATCACACGTATCCGTGCCCGAGGCAGGATTCGAACCTGCGACCGTAGCGGTCGCGCGATTCCAGACTGTAGCGCCGAGAACCGCTCGGCCACTCTGGCCGGCTTTGTGGTTGCCAATCTGGATGTTAAGTTACTCGCTGTTCTCATTTCTGCTACTTCTCATTACTTTAATCTTCATTCAATTTGCTCTCAATCCATATTCTGTAATCATTTGACTGTACACTCCATTCAGGAGATCCTGTAATTCTTTTTCACTTCCACTGAGAACAGCAATGTTATCAGTGAATATTGTCATTGATATCCTTTCACTTTAATTTTAATTCCACTCTTGAGCACTTAGTTATTCATCTCCCACTAATATTATTCCCTCGTGGTTCTTGTTCATATGGTATATCACCCATCGTTCCCTATAGCTTACCCCTATTTTTCTGAGAATTTTGAACATCTTGCAACCTTTTACATTGTCAGACGTGTTTTCCATGTCGACAAGTTTTCCTTTGAACGTGTCTTGATTCACTCTTCCTTCCATTATCAACCGCAATGTCAGAACTGCCTCAGAATTTCCCTTTTCAGATTTTCCAGTTTCCCTAGTGCGTTCAAACTTCTGAGATTCCACGCCCAGACTCGTAGAACATTACCCTTTCATTGGCTATTAAGTCTTTTTCTGTTGGTCACCTCCCGGAAATCTGAATGGAGGACTACCGTATTTACTCGAATCTAAGCCGCACGTGGAAAATGAGACTCGAGATCAAGGAAAAAAAATTTCCCGAATCTAAGCCGCAATTTAAATTTGAGACTCGAAATTCAAGGGGAGAGAAAAGTTTTAGACCGCACCTCCAAATCGAAACAAAGTTGGTTCATTGTAACATGACACACAATTTAGGTCCAATGGCTAAAGATACAGCTACAGTAGTTTGGCTCAACAGTTAAGTCTTCCCAAGTAGCCATTGCTATGCGTCAGGCGCTCCGTCCGTATTTATACGGGTACCCTTCCTTTTTCACGTGCTTCGTCTGGATTGAATCGATTGCCTATTTTGATTTGATCTGATAAGTGCCGTTCTCTTTGTTATAGATGTTTACGTCACTCTAAGCTGAAAATGCATTATTGTACTGTCTCATGCATTGTTTGTCGCATTCTGACAATGAGTGTTTACGACCTGTCGCCGCTCGCAGCATGGCTTGCTTTTGTGCGCGCAACTGCGGTTTACAAAAAAATGGTTCAAATGGCTCTGAGCACTATGGGACTTAACTTCTGAGGTCATCAGCCCCCTAGAACTTAGAACTACTTAAACCTAACTAATCTAAGGACATCACACACATCCATGCCCGAGGCAGGATTCGAACCTGCGACGGTAGCGGTCGCGCATCTCCAGACTAGCGTCAGAACCACTCCGGCTGGCCCGCGGCTTACAAAAAAAAAAAAAAAAAAAAAAAAAAAAGTTGTTGTCTCATAAGCGGAACAATGGCAAGAGACTGCTATTTGTTGTTACTTAGGCTGATGCTTTCTTTGGTAATGATCAACAAGAACCAAATAACAGAGTGAAAGATGATGTTCTGAACGAGAGTTAAGCGAAAATATTTCTCCGTTTGAAAATCTTTGCAGACGCCTCTTTAGCACATTACATTCTGCACAGAAATTAGAGTCATCTTAGATTTAAAAATCTAGTCAGTTGCCGTGCTTCATTTCTGACTGTACCACTATTCAGCATAAGAATAATACGAATATAAACATGACACGATATGTCTATTCTTCCGCGTTTGCTAATGTCTTGCTCTAGTTCCGTAGTTAGGCAGACATTTAAATGAGATAGCAGTAAACACAAAAGAATACATGGCATAATGTTTACAGTCTTCTACCTTTTCTTTTAATTTATTTACTGATGCCGAGGTTTTGGCGTCAGTATTTATCTTTGTGCCTGCGAAGCATGCCTGTGTAGCGCTACACATATTCGACAGCAGAAGTCAGTTGTGGCGGCACCTACCAACATTTTTCAGAACTTCCGCTGACTTTGCACTCGATTCTAAGCCGCAGACAGTTTTTTGGGTTACAAAAACCGGAAAAAAAGTGCGGCTTAGATTCTAGTAAATGCGATATTCAGTATCTTTTGCTGATGGAGAGATCATCATGATACTTTTTCATTACAGGCCACATGTCCTGTTGATATGTCTTTAATGCAGTGGTTTTCATTGCCTTCTGCATCCTCACACCATTGACCATCGCTGATTGTTCCGCCTGTAGGGGCTGTTTCCCACCACAAGGGTAAGAGTGTGCTCTGAACCTCTGTCTGCCACTCCGCCCTCTTTGACAAGGCCGTTGGCCAAATGAGGATCATAGGTGCTGCTAATCCCTACTAGAACTAACTTGCTTATTTGACCTTGATTGAACCTTGTCATGATCTTGAATAATGTATCATATTACATGTAAAGCTTGTCACTATTTTCAAATCTTAAAATCAAGTATTAAGGTTCACATTTTAAACAACCACTTTAACCTCGAAATCACCTTGAAAATCATGTTCAAGGTCATGGCCATTAGTAGCAATGTGTGACCCAATTTTCCACCTACATCTTTTGTCTAAAGTAATTTGCTGTATTTCATCTCTATCCAAATTTATTCTCCGTTATGGATTAAAATGGTCCACTATGTATGTGTATGTTGGCTTTGAGATTATATTTCCCATATCTATAAAAATTTCAGTGTTTGTGTATAGAATCTTATTAGCCTTTTTGATGTGAGATGGACACTTTTGTTCAGCCATTATACGCCATACCATTTCTGTGTTCACATTATCCAATGCTTTTTCAAAGTCTATAAAATAAGATGGGTTTCCCTATTTCTTATCTCTCTTCTATAACTTGTTATAGTGTAAAAATGTCATCAGTAGTCGATCATCCCTTTCTAAAACCTGATTGCTCTTCTGATATTAGCTTTTATGTGATATTTTTTAGTCTTGCATCCAGGATTTTGACATACAATTTATAGGCCGAATCCAGCTGGTTTTTACCTTGATAGTTACTACACATATCTTTATCACCCTTTTTAAAGATTGGTACCTTTTCTATAGATATCCAGTCTTTTGGTACTTCCTTATTTCTCCAACATTGATTAAAGATGCGAAGAAGCCTTAAATGTAAGAATAACCCTCCATATTTTCACAGTTCCATGTTAATACCCTCTAAACCACTGGCTGTCCTGTTCTTTGTAGCTTTTAGAGCTTCCATCATGTCAGTGTCGTACAGGCCTTTTGTGTCATTTAGTTCGGGTAATGTCTGAATTGAAGTATCATCATACCATATGTTTTTATAATGATGTATCCCTTTGTTCTCTGCTATATTATTGACATGTATACAGTCATTTCCTTGTCTGTAGAGTGATTTCATCAGTTTATAAGTGGTACTTCGCTATGTAAATTGTGCTCTCTGTTGCTAATAAATCAGTTTCCATTGTGCTTTGTGTGCTTTCCGAATTACATATTTCGTATTATTTCTTTTCTCTGTATGTTCATTACAGTTTTCATTTATGTTCGTAGTTTTATTTATGTAGGACTTGAAAGTTCCTTGTTTTTCTCCAACTGCTGCAGCCATCTCGTGTGTCCAAATCCTTACTCCTGTACATTTCCTGTATTTCCTTTTCTTCCCCAAAACCTCATTAGCTATGTTTGATACACCTGTCTTTAAATTTTTTCATTTTCTTCCGAGCCTTCTGCCCTTTCCAGATTTGCTAATTGTTTGTCAACAGAGTTTGGTGTATCTGCTATCTTCTAAAAGGTACAGCATAAAACCGTGTTCTTCATTTTTATTCTTAATCGCTTTCTCCAGTTTCCAGCATTTTGTGTAGCTGTCAATAACTGACACCAGTAAGAAGTGGTCTGATCCAATATTCTCTCCTTAATTAACACTGACGTCTCTCACCTGTCCAGGAAATTCCTCATTTATTATCGTCTTGTTGACCAGATCGATGTGTGTATGTGTTCCATAAAGAAATTGTTGGTGATTTTTAAACGATTAAAGGTAGCAAAACCTCTTAACTGTTTTGCATTTCATCACATATGTTTTCTCCAAATGTGCTGTCTATTTTTCTAAGTAGTATACTTCCAATTGTAGCATTGAGATCTCCTTCGAGTATAATTTTTATTGCATCTGTTGTCAACATTTCCGTCTTCTGGGGCCCAAGTTGCTATTATTCTTGGAACTCCTCCCGATAGTAAGAGGAATTCATTTACATATTCATAATCCAGTATTTTATCTTCCTGTTTTATACGAGTGTAGATGGCACAGCCTTTACTTGCTCTTTTTTCCTGTTTTACTCCACTTTAGCTTATAATATAATCATCTATATATTTCATTCCAAATATATGACTCTTTAGGTTAAACTCACTTCACATTTTTTTTTACAAAATTTATCACTCACTTTGTGAGGTTTTTTAATTCCCTGCAAATACACTATCTGATCAAAAGTATCTGGACATCTACTAGTGAATATTAACATGGGGTGTGTCCACCCTGGCCAGAGTTCCAATGAGGTGTCAGAATACCTGCGAAGGAGCGTCTAACAACCCTACCACAACAAAGGTCAAAATTTAATAATGATTGTGGTGTTGCGCACACTGCTAAATACTGCATTTTCGGGCAACAACAAAGTTATTATGTGGCAGGTGTCATTAGAGCACAGTTAATAAAGTCATTTCATGTAATAATGAATAAACTAGGCACTCATCTTTTCGTGTTTCCCACGCTGGTCTCGTTGTAAAATCGTGGCTCAATCGTCGAAAATCTAGGTGGTGTTGATTCCGAGCTCGGATGCAAAGAGGCCTAAGTTTTATTCTGCGATATTCAGAAGTTTTATAGATGTGTTTCACAAACCATTCTTGAAGATTACACCTTTGAAAGTTAGCACAATGGTGATGTAAAAAAATAATCAGCACCCCGAATTTAAGTTACACTTCTTTTTTATTACTTTTGCTGCAATATCATGTAACACACAAAACATCACTTCACAATACAAAACATACTTGAAAACATCTTCCTCACTGCTAAAGTTCAGATTTTATAAGCTGACGACAATATGCGTCTTTCCAACATGACTTCCAAGACTTGACTTTTTCAAGGTCCGACACTCTAAATCGCTTACGCGCCCAAAAAGCAGAGTTACAAGTACGTCAAAGATCATAGTGACAAAAGAAAGAATATACATAAGAATAACATCATTGCAACATAAACATATCGATATATCAAAATACCTCTACATTAATGAAATCAAATCTGAATGTTGTCTCAGAAATATATTAACTACTTTACAAAAATACAGTAGAATATTGCTGGTATCGAGCAGTTCAGGTGAGCTGCCATAATGGTTACGTAATTCAAGTACCATTACAAGTGGCAGCCCGTTCTCTTTCAGTAGCCTAAATAAGTAAAGGTATTGATGTCAGACACTGGAGTTGTGGGCAAAGTTGACATTCCGACTCGTCCTGTGGGTTCAGGTTGGGGCTCTGGGCAGGCCAGTCCACTTTGAGAATGTTACTGTTCACAACAGTCGCCTTTCAGGTGCTGCTTTTGGGACTGTGCACTGTCGTGCTGATACAGTGATTGTGTCTGAAAATTCCTTCAGTGTATGCATTACACAGTGCTGAAACATCCCTGTACTCTAACACTTCCCCCTCTATACTCTTGTCAGGAAATTGTCAGTATATGTGAAACCATTAAAGTGAAGTGGAGCTGCTAATATTTACAGACTTAACACATTGTCAGAATGAAATATAGTTGTGCACTTTTAATAAATTGATCATGGACAAAATACCTAATTTTGACTGTTGTGATCGAGATCTGTCAAAACAAATGTACCAGACATTTTTATTTAAGCTGGTCTAACAGTCCCTGTTAAGATATTCATTTACAGAGTAAAAACCTATCAAAAAGTCTTTCAAATTCCATTTAAACTATGCTGTATCTGAATTCAAGTTTTTAATAGTTGCTGGCAATTTATTGAAAATGGGCGTTCTCAGATACTAGACCTCTTTTTGAACCGAATTAAGTGATTTTATATGTTTAGATTATTCTTTTTCCTAGTACCAATACTATGTATTGAGCTATTGCTTCAAAACACACACACATTACTTGCAACAAATTTTATCACAGAATAAGTATACTGAGAATCAGTGGTCAGAATACAGAGTTACTCCAACTGGTTTCTACACGGTGTTCTCGAATATACACCACAGATGAGTTTAATTATGCACTTATGCACAGTAAAAACTTTTGCTCAGTTTGACAAGTTCTTTTTTCTTTTCATAGAACTGACCAAAATGGTCGATTCTTTTGCATTAGGTGTGGTATAGGGGGGAACTTTAGAGTCCGCATAAGTACCATTTGTTCGTGGGCAGTTCCTCACAAACCCTGAACAGCCATAATTTTGTGTACTAAAAGTACTAATTGTGGAGATGCCCACTTCTGTAATTTCTGTTCGTGGCAACTCTTAGAATCTTTTAATAATGTGTTCTTAAGACGATGTTCTCAGAGAAGTGTGAAACTTTTGATTTCATTATCCATTATCAAGATCCAGAGAGACCGTACGTATACACGTAAAATAGGCACATGATATCTGGTCTGAGGTGTAAATGTAGGGAAAAAAACTGATGTAGTGTACACGTGCCAAGTGTTCTAGGGTCATCACAAGGATTCTCAGGTCACTGTACTATGTTTTTACTCGATATTTTTTTCACAAGTAAATGTTTATAATGCACTATGTGTGTAATGGACACTTCACACCTATACCAATATGCCCAAAGTGGTACTGCAGAGACAAAAATGGGCTAAAATGGGTCGTAATGTGCCTGAAAAGTGCTTAAAATTACTGCCAAAATGGAAAGATTGCAAGTTCAGTAAAATATTTCTAATAATTTTACTCTTTTAAGATACAAATCATAAGTAAGGCATTTTTGACAAACTGCAGTCGACGATCAATGAATCCATAAAAAAATGTAAAGCAAACAATTTTGTGTTACATTGTGTGTACTTATTTGTTGTTTATAAATGTCAAAGCATATAAATGTGTTAAAGTACATAAATAAACTGACTTTCAAAATTCATTTTATAAAAGCAGCATACCCTGCTGTAGCAAGGAAAAGAAAGGAACCAGCAGAAAATGCTCTTGCTAGAGCACAAAAAAGGCAGATATGTTCCTGTTTAAAAGACTCTGACAGAAAAGTGGGAAACCAGCTGCCTCAATCTTCTTTCCTAATCAAAAATGTTCACCCTTCCGTGAGCCAAAAGAAGGTGGCAGAGACGGGGACAGTAACAGGGAGAGAGACGGGCGGAGGTAAGAACAAAAGCGAGAGGAGACAGTGGAAATGAAAAATATAGATGAGCAGAGACCCCACATAGGTTTGGGGGGGGGGGGGGGGGGGGGGGGAGTGTGTCTTGAACCTCCCAGACTAGTAAACTGTAAAATGGTACCCCAGAATTTTTGAGCTGCCGAGATACGGTAGAGATGGCGGCAGTGGGATAGTAGGACAGTGCAAGTGAAAGAAGAGACAGTGGCAGTGGGACATAGGTGAGTCGAAAAGAGATGGTGGGAGAGCGTTATACATAGACAGTGGCAGTGAGGTGGAGATGCTGAGTATGAAGAGAGACTGGGTCAAAGGATTTAGAATGTTAAAACAGTGCAAATATGTTTTCGTGTCAAAATTTTTGGGGAGGAAGTGGAATGAGGATTGGGGCAAGTGGTTCCCCACTTTACTGTCAGAGTCTGTTAAAGAGGAACTTATTTGACATTTTGCACTCTGACAGGAGCATTTCCCACTAGTAAATTATACAAGGTATTTCAAAAAGAATGACCTGGTTTCAAAACTCCATATTTATTGATAAAAATGTACTACATACATGGAATGAATTATAGTATACTCACAAAATCTTAAGTTTTAGCTATGCTATTACAAATGCTCCACCAGCAGCAGCACAAACGTCATCAAGGCTGTAGCTACATTCATCATAAACTTTACACAGTGTATCTGCTTTTACAGAAGTTATGGCAGCTGTTTTTCTTTTCTTCACTACTGTGTCACGAGGTAAAGGGGAGCTGAACACACTTTCCTTCACATAAACCCACAAAAGAAAAATTATGTAGGGTCATATCTGGCAATCTTTGAGGCCGAGAATGCAGAATAGTGTCTTTCTCATGAAATATGGCAGAAAGAGTGTTCACTTTAGCTGAGTCTCTTTAGTTCTCAGTGATGTCGGTTTACTTTATCACTAACATGAAATATTGCTTTGTCACGAAAAATAAACCGTGGCAAAAATGTATCACTTTCCGTGTCCTGCACCAGAGTACTTCTGAACTCTATCTCTTTCATTTTATTACTAACCTGAAGAGCTTGCACTAATTGTAATCTGTATGGTTATAGACCAAACAATGCCTTAACATTCACCAGACAGTCATGTGAGGTATTGCCAGTTCTCTGCTTGCATGGTGAGTAGACTTTGAGCAGACATTTGCTGAATTCCTTCCACCGTGTCATCAGAGGTGCAAGGTCGACCTGCACTCTAACCTTTGCACACACATCTTATCTCTTCAGACTGGCAGTACCGACGACGAATGTTGTTGGGTGCGGGTGAATCGATGCTAAAATGATGACAAAAAGCACACTGGACCGAAATCACAGACTCACTCTTTGCAAATGCTGCATACAGTATCTTCTATTGAGTGGACACCATCTTAGTCCAGACTGACTGCAAACTAAGAAGACACATTGACTGACATCTGACAGTGATTTACAGAAACTCTAGGCCGCACCAATTCAAACGACTTATATTTCCTTGACAGCATGTACAGTGTTTCATAATTATTACTGTCCAAAATCAGGTGAACCTTTTTGAAAAACACTGTATACACAAACCTTCCATATGAATCAATCCATTAGTGAGAACCATACCAGAGTGGCCGTGCGGTTCTGGGCACTACAGTTTGGAGCCGAGCGACCGCTACGGTCGCAGGTTCGAATCCTGCCTCGGGCATGGATGTGTGTGATGTCCTTAGGTTAGTTAGGTTTAAGTAGTTCTAAGTTCTATGGGACTGACGACCTCAGCAGTTAAGTCGCATAGTGCTCAGAGCCATTTGAACCATTTTTTTTGAGAACCATATCAAAATCCTTGCAGTAGTTCCTGATATTAGCCTTCACTTGCAGACAGAAAAATATGACAGGACTTTAATTTATAATGTGTATAGATAAGATCTGTAGATTTATGGAAAGCTATTGACAATGTTGGCTGGAATACTCTCTTTCAGATTCTGAAGGTGGCAGGGGTAAAATACAGGAATCAAAAGGCTATTTACAATTTGTACAGAAATCAGATGGCAGTTATAAGAGTCGAGGGCATGAAAGGGAAGCAGTTTGAGAAGGGAGTGAGACAGGGTTGTAGCCTATCCCCTTTGTTATTCAATCTGTGTCTTGAGCAAGCCGTAGAGGAAACAAAAGGAAAATTTGGAGTAGGAATTAAAAGTTCATGGAGAAGAAATAAAAGCTTGGAGGTTTGCCGACGACAATGTAATTCTGTCAGACATTAACGGACCTGGAAGAGCAGCTGAACGGAATGGACAATGTCTTGAAAGGAGGGTATAAGATGAACATCAACAAAAGCAAAACGAGGATAATGGAATGTGGTCGAATCAAATAAAGTTATGCTGAGGGCATTAGATTAGGAAATGAAAAACTTAAAGTAGTAGATCAGTTTCATTATTTGGGGAGGAAAATATGTGATGATGGAGTAGAGGATATAAAATGTAGATTGGCTATGGCAAGGTAAGCATTTCTAACGAAGAGAAATTTGTTAACATCGAGAATAGAGTTAAGTGTCAGGAAGTCTTTTCTGAAAGTATTTGTATGAATTGTAGCAATGTATGGAAGTGAAACATGGAGAATAAACAGTTTAGATAAGAAGAGAATAGAAGCTTTCTAAATGTGGTTCTATAGAAGAATGATGCAGATTATGGGGGTAGATCATGTAACTAATGAGGTGGCACTGAATAGAAAATTGGAGAGATGAGGAATTTGTGGCACAACTTGACTAGAAGAAGGCATCGGTTGGTAGGACATGTTCTGAGGAATAAATGGATCACCAATTTATTACCGGAAAGAAGTGTGGAGGGTAAAAATCATAGGAGGAGACCAAGAGGTGAATACGCTAAGCAGGTTCAGAAGGATGTAAGTTGCAGCAGTTATTCGGAGACGATGAGGCTTGCACAGGATAGAGTAGCATAGAGAGCTGCATCAAACCAGTCTCTGGACTGAAGACCACAGCAGCAACATAGGTAAGATGTCTTGCTCTACACAGAATGTGATAGTCTCTCTTTCCTAAAGTGAATCTCTTCTCACCTAATGCTCACATCTCATTCGTGAACAAACAGAATCCCTCAGGCGTAAAGGGTATGTCTGGTTTTGTAATCCCTGGTAATGGGTGTGGACTAGGTACATCAAATGTTTTGTTCAGAATGACAGCACTCGCAGCAACCACGAGCAATCTCTCTATGGCAAACTTTTTGTAATGGAGTAGTTTTATGACAGAACATGCAGAACCGGCTGCGAGAAGTGGCTCGCTGCATCCAGGTGCACAACAACCCGCCTGAAATGGGTGCTTACAGATGCGTGTTGGAGAAGTGCTAACACAGGTGACTTGCAGAACTCGTGAGTCAGATACGACTTTTTTGTTTTTCCGTGTGCAGTCACCTGTCGATAAGGTAAGTGGAATTCAAATTATCTTACAAAGTGACTCAAACGATACTTTCTCACTATGTATATCAGAACACTGATTCGATAAAAAGAAACTATAGATCACATACATTAAAAATGTCCTGCAGATATTTTTGTAAAAAAAGAAAAGTTATGAACTAAATGGTAGCTGGAATTATGTAGGAGGTGCTATACTTTACCTGCATTCATTTCCCAGAAGAAATAGCCACAGAGGAAGATATAGAGACGGCAATTACGAATCATAAAACAGCAGATATGGTGTCTGAGTGAACATTCTCTCTCTCTCTCTCTCTCTCTCTCTCTCTCTCTCTCTCTCACACACACACACACACACACACACACACACACACACACACACACACACACACCCTGAATTCAACACTTCTCACAAATTAACTCAAAGAAACAAAAACCAATTTGTATGTTTGAACAGACTGCTTGACCAAAAAAGTGAAGCACCCAGGAGGAGAGGAGGAAACGAAATGACACTTCATGGGTTGACATAGTGTGATATTACAATAATTACAAGATCGAGTGAAAATGACAAGAGAACTTGGCAGTATGAGCCCACTTATCAATGTGGCAGTCCAACTACCTCTTGTGTGGACAGATGCAAAATTTAGTAGGAATTGTGCCATAAAGCCTCGTAGCAACTTCTGAGGCAAGCTGGATCACAAGTGCCGTAAGCGGCCCTCGATATCCCGGGTACTGGCACTGTGACAGACCTGACATACGAGATAATTGGGGGACGGGTCTGGAGATCTTGCCGGCCACGGGAGAACCCTGACATAATGCAGACTGTCCAGAGAGACGCGTGCTGCGTGTGGACGAGCACTGTCGCACTAAAGGTAATAACTGAGGGCGCACGATGTCTGTGTGGCACAAAACATTGGAAGAATGGGACCTCTTCCCAGGTCACAAAGAGTTGTGATATGGGACAGTGCAGAACCACAATATGCTGCTGAACATGTCATCACTCCGTGCTTCGCAATCCCTGGCACCACTCCCAATGCAGTCAGTTATGTTTCGGTGTTAAACGCCTTCAATGCACGGGACGAGACGAATCATGGTGTAGCAGCTGCTAGTCTCCAACTGACGACGTTTGCCGACACAGAATTACTCGTTCTCTGATGGCAAATGCAGAGGAGTTATGGTGTGCCGGGTACACTGTCGACAGGAACCTCGACGACGAAAATGCCTGCCCTCGCATTCCCATGCAGACCGACATCGGGCCACTGTGAGATCCAAATGATCACAAAACTGTAGTAATGCACGATTTGGCCATCCAGCCAAATGGAGACCCACAATGAGGACAGTCAGAATGATAACACTGCCTCTCAGTAGTATGCAGCACCTCTGTGTCCTTCACAGTAATCAATCTATATCAGACAGTCTGTGCCCCTTATATACCCTAGCAGTCCTAGTAAGAACACGAACAACGGTATTGCATTAAGGTCGCTCTTCTACGAAGGGCATTCGGTAGGTAAGGCATCAGTTTTTTTAAATGGTGTCTGTAATGGAGGTGTGGTCTGAGCAGAGAGTGTCTTCGAGTTTCTTTTGACGCAAAACCAGAGCATCGTAGACAGCCACAGGTACTCGTACACAGGATGTATACGACCGGAAGATCCGGGAATTTTTTCATCCGGGGGAAAACTCGAGAATTTTTTAGAATTCCGGGAATTTTTCGTTCTTTTAGTTTTCAGTTAAATTTTTGTGATTTTGACTGGTAAGAACCAATATTCTAACGAAGGATATTACTGTATCCCGCTTCTGTAGAATAATACTGCATCAACAAAACATGAACGAGAAAAAAAAAAAAAAAGGTTAAGCCGCAAAGGAAATACGCCACGTACAACAATAAAATGCAGTGCTCTTACAAGCGTTTTCCAACAGTAACATGTGTCAAAAGCTTTGGGAAGACTATGTAAAGCCCGGTCCACACGCAACGATCTGTCTGCGCAGACATAGGCGCAGATGTCTGTACATGCAAAAGATCGCTGCAAATGTGGTGTGTTCACACGACACAAACCCCAATCTACTACTCGCCCGCCATCTGTCGGTGTAGAAAAGAAATATCAGTGGCAAACGACTACGCTCCCTGTAAACGTAAAAAATTTAATTCAGTTATTTTGAAATATAGAAAAGGAGGAAGTTCTGTTGTGGTCTGTGTTCGCAACTTGTATTGCAAAAAACATTCAGACCAACCGCAGGAAACAGAGAAAGCGGTCAAAATGGTGTAGACAGTGGCTGCTAAAGCGAAAGCAGTTTTCTCACGTACATTTAGTGCGAGAGTTGCAGGGCGAACCTGTTTTGTTTTACATTACTTCGTGTTCCATTCCCTGGCACATTGACACTCCAATTTTATCTTCAATTGTACTCTTGCTTGGTCTTGGCGTTTCTTGATCACTAAGAAAGCCAAGCAGATCAAAATACCATAAC